>NC_052957.1:36116184-36267751 GCF_013358895.1 Oreochromis aureus
TGTGTAGTACAGTGTCTTTGTGGAAGGCATGCCACAAAGACACTGAGCCTCACTGTCTAATAACACATCTTAGGTCCTTGCAGGTCCCTGTGATTCAGAGCTTTTAATCATAAAGGCCTAAGCCTAATGAATTCAGTCTAGGTCTAACCTCTACAGCTGGACTAGTTAAAACTTGCACTCTTTCCAAATAGCGTTAGAGGTTGTATGCTTTCAGGGAATTTCTGAGGAACAGCACACGATGAGCTGTGGAAATGAGCTGTCGACCTGCACAATGTGTTTATTAGCTTTGCTCTTATTTTCTTGGAATACTTTTATCCCGTTCTTTTTGTGAGGAATTTATAAGTCATGCATTTCACTGCCAGATCTGAACTGCATGAAATGATTAGATGTGGAGTCAGAGTGAGCATTTGTTTAGCTCTGTTAGACTGCAAGAAGAGCCAGCTCGCTTTGTCCTTTGTTTTCAAAGTTTTGTATTGTCTGTCCGTCTGTCCCTTTGTCACAATGTCTCAGAACTGCTCCGACTGCTTGGACTAACAGGTGGCTTGATGATATTTTTGAATTATGAAGTGATTGTTTTATGTCAAACATCAATATCACATGCTCCACAAAAGCACTAACAGTGAGTAACGGTGAGTTCAATGTTTCCACAGCTGAACCTTGTTAGAGCTGGTGACAGTGTGGTGAGACAGGCTGAAGTGCAGCTCTGCACACAGGAGGAGGCAGACGCAGGACGTCAGGGACTGGTTACAAGGAGAAAGCAGCATTTACACGTGTGTCAGTAGGAGAGGATCAAATCATATCTCACCTTGTATGTACAAAGACACTTCAACTAGTGGCTGTCGCCCTAACAGTGGCAGCTTTCCTTATAAATGAGTTTAAACTTTTTTAAATGTCCACTTTTCTTAAATGTTTTCGTGGATGCTTCACACACACATTTAAACTTGAAAACAGCAGAGAGATTTCTCCATTCAACACAGTGTCAAAGTACGCTCCAAGATTAATGTAATCAGTTTAGTATTCAAACACATGTCACAATCTCTGAGAGCATTACCAGCCTGGCAGCTGCTGGGTCTAAGCTGACCTCTGGGATTTCAAATCTGTCTGCTGTAATTCTGTGTTTTATGCTCGTTTTTGTACCTCAGTATGTGTTTGACATCCTTCCAAACTCAGCAAAGCCAGATCAGCTGTACTGATGTAGCCTAACCATGAGACAGTCATCTCAGCTACCACAAACCTCCTAAACCTGCAGCAGCAACTCTGCAGCATCACTAATCATAGCGTTGTTATTTTGAATTCATGTGACTCACTGATGTGTCACGTACAAACATGCTGCATCATCAGAATCCGGTGGGTGGAAACCTGGATGGAGCCTCAGCCCTGAGGATGTTTGAGGAAGACTGGAAGATGAAGTCCTGCATTAGAGCATAGTAGTGTTTCAGTTCCTCTCTGCTGTAGTCTGTATTCATAACATCGACCTATTAAGTCCTCTTAATAATAATATTTATAATAAAAAGTAGGACTGCTCAATTAATCAAATTTTAATCTCGATTACGATCTGGGCTTTCAATGATCATTAAAAATGACTGAGCCCATTATTAGCACCTCCCTCGTGCTTTATTCTCGCGCTGCTCCGTGTGGCAAATCGAGCGCACCTCTCTGCATTTCGAACACGCGTCACAACAATTAAGAGGACCCGAGGGAAGCTCGGAAAGCTAAGCAGAAATTATTTGTAGAGGAGAGGATAATGGCTGCTGAAGAAAGAATGCCGTTGGTTGAAAAGAGAGGTAAAACGACTTGAGTGGTGTGGAAACATTATGGGTTTGCGGAGTCAGATGTGGATCAAGTAGACATAGTGTGGAAACTTTGCTACGGTGTCGTAGCTGCACCACAGAGCAACACTACAAATTTATTCAATCATTTGAAGACCGCTCACCAAGTGACATACGTTTGATGCAATTGTGCATTGTGTGGCTACACAGCTTGCCGTGATGTTTGGTTATTTCTATGCATAAATATTATGCAGTATTTTGAAGTTCACTAAACATAGATGTTTACATTTTTCATTTATTTTGTATATTGCAAACATTTGCACTGTAATCAGTATTTGCACACTATTTTATGTTATTTTTTGACAATCTTTAAAGCCATTATTCAATATTGTTGAATAATTGTTATTGTTAAATAAATATCGTCAAATAATCGAGATCTCAATTTCAGTGAAAATAATCGTGATTATCATTTTTGCCATAATCGAGCAGCCCTAATAAAAAGTCTTATTATGACTGAAGTAGGAGAATGGTAACACCATTGTTTCCAGTGTGAGAGCTTAAAGCCTGTGTCTCTGCCCATGTTGTTTCATAAAACTTTTTAATGGGGCCCATTTGGCAACCCGGGAATAACCGGTCTGCCGGTCAGGAGAAGCAGAGCTTTAATATTACAAACATATTAGAAATTCATTCAGGGCCATAGGTTGGGGAGGTAACACAGTGTTTTTCAACCTTTGCTTCTGCACAGCACTGTCAGTGTTTTGAAATCCCCAACAGAAAAATGTCCGGTACATATTCTGCTTTGTACTGGTGGGAGTAGAACAAGATATTTAAATGACTGATTTTCAGCTGGTACGTCTTTATGGGAAGTCTCAGTGTGAGGTCAACGTAAGTAAGGGAGGTCATCATGAGGCTGAAAAACGTGACGTAACAGACGAATCACAGTGAGGGCAGGAATGCCAAGCCAACGTATACAAGTCTTTACATCGGTGGAAGAGATTCTGTGGACGGATGAATTTGGAAAAACACCAAAGAAGGGCTCAGGATCTGTTCATCTGCCAAACGATGTACGGCTGTTGGTGGAAATTAGGGCTGCCACAAACGATCATTTTGATAGTCGACTAGTCACCGATTATTTTTGCGATTAGTCGACTAATCGGATCATGCATCCATTGGACGTAAAACGTACAGCTTATTGCACCAGCAGCATCTGCTCTTATATAACATTAGCTTACAGTTTTAAGTGTTTAGGGTATGTGCTAACTAAAAATAAAGACAAGATGATAGTTTATTAAATTTAATGAGATTTACAGATTGTTTCGGTAAAGTTTAATAAACTCCTTGCTATCTAAAATATAACGGACACCGGAGTATATTCTGGAGCATCTCACACTTCTGATAATCAGTTGTCTGCTTGACGTTTATTCAGCCGTGTATAAACTATAACTTTAATCTCAGCCAAACCGATTTACTCAGGAACAAATAAAATACTAAAAAAGGCCAAACAATAACATTTTAAGTTATCTAAGTGACTTATATATGTTTAACCTGAGTAGCAAAAAGACGGTGGTGGGTTAGAAAACGATTTGCCGGGAGTCCGGTGTTCTCACGGGCTCTAGTGAGCCTTGCCCCGGCTAGCTATCGAGCTAGTGGGTAACAGACGTCTCGAAAAGCGCCGGAGCGCTTTTGAAAATATGCGGTGTCTTGATAAACTGAGCAGATATTTGAGGTTTACACAGCTACATTCTCTCCTGAAAAATATGTTAAACGTTTATTTTGTGACCCAGAAAGATTAATAAGAGTAATATTAAAACTAACTAGCTGCCGCCATTGTTGGAAACTGAGCAGGGCCGCTATGAATTCTGGGACACTGCTTCTTCTTCTTCTTCGAGTGTAACGGCAGCTGGCATCCTTGTACATGCAGTGCTGCCATCTTCTGTTTCAGTCCGTTATTACACTCTTAAATCCTACTACTTATTCCTCGTCTTTTGTGATCTTACAAAGCTTCAAGCGGCGCGTCGACTATTAAATCAGTCGTCGACGATTTTGATAGTCGACGTAATCGTGACTAGTCAACTAATCGTGGCAGCCCTAGTGGAAATGGATGACTGGTGTTTGACGATGCGATAGAAATGTGAAATGTATGAAAAACTATTCAAGCCGAAAAATAAATAAATGAGTAAACAGAATGATTCCAACCCTGCTGAGCTGAGTGGAAAAACTCACAAAGTATTAAAATCAGCTGGAGTAACGGCCTGGCAGAGTATCACAAAGAAGGACTCTTTAGAGATGTCCATGTTCCAGACTTGTTCAGCCACTAGTTGTTTTGAAACACTGTTATTGCCTAATAGTTTCTAATGCTTTCCGATTGCAACACAGCAGGATGGGGAACTATTTTAAATGACACATCAGTTTTTGATTCCTGAAAGATATGAATGCCAAGTGATATGGCACAAACATGGGAGTGCAGCTGAGGTTAACCACTTTAAGGAAGAGTACACGAAAAACCAAAGGTCATCCAGACTGTGAACTCTTCTGTTTAATTTGTTGAATCGTTTAAACAGTCCCACGCCAGTGTACTGTACATCACTCCCAAGGGTTTACACAGTGGATTACATTTCGTGTCGGAGTGTATTATCTACAATGTCATATAGCTTTAAAAAACTAGATAAAACTTCCTGTTAAATGTCCCCCAGTATAACAAACGTGGCTAAATGACTGAATACTGATTCACTCACTGTTGAGTGACTCTTATGCCAGCAGAATAACAGAACGGGGGGATGATTTGGCCTCAACCTTTGTTATATTCCCCACGTTGTGAGACTGACCAGTCAGTACACTTATTGCGTGTGTCAGATACTCCCATTCTTCTCACCAGACAGATGAAAATGAAAGACTAAAAATGTCTTTGTGTCCAGAACAGCTTGACAACATGTTGAAGGATGGAACACCTTTTTCCAAACGATATGACCTGGTGTTTTGAGGATGGTGGCAGAGAGCACTATCCAACACTTGGTGCTTGCTATAGGATATTCTAAACATGTTTTTCATGCTTATCAAAACATTTGAACGGGTGCATTTTCTTCCTGGAAGAGAAGTGTTTAAATCTAGGATAAAAGTTGTCACGACTTCCGATCGACTTGCTGTGACTGTTGTGCTCCAAAAACAACCTTGTGATTGCTTAGTTGCTAGGAGGTTACTTACCTGTAGATAAGATGCCGACTCATCTGCGAGCACTCGATAAGTAAAGTAGACCATAATCTGCTGGTGACCGAAGCAGCTGTGAGGAGGTATTTGGTGTACTTTGGTTAGTAGACCTCTTTTCAATCAGTTTCACCCAGAAACTGCGAGCAGCTTGCCACAGTCAGTACTTGACAACCGGTCTGGCAACACACATGTTTACTAGTGACCAGTGGTAACTATTTGCTGGCTAACTGGTCTCTAGGTCGATGTGACTGGTGGAGGATGTACACCTCTGAGTCATGTAACACTGTTGATGGGGAAACATTGTTGAGTGTTAGTAAAGGGCTCCTCCTCATTCATAACTGCTACCACTGTGTTTGCTCTACGTTAAAGAAAACCTGCATACAGTTAGCATTACATGTCATCATCGATAAAGACGTGGACATCACAGAGTTAATTTACCCTACAGCAGTGGGAAGGTCCTCTTAACATTTACCTAGTCACCAGCAACCCATCTGGGGTGAGCAGCAGGTTTATCTCAACATCCGTCTAGTTTTATGGATTTTTGCTTATTTGTCATAACCAAATGTAAAAGCTTACAGGCTGAAATGAATGTGTGAGCCTGAGATTAACGAGGTTAATAAACAAGCTAGAACTTTCAAAATGTGACAAACACTAAACTATAGAAGGCGTTTCTGATTTTAAACTTACGGTTTATTCATGTTTATGAGCTGTTTTGTTAGTAACTATGCCACCAGCACTGGTCCTAAAATAAGACACGCTCCACATGTAAGCTTTCCAGTGAACAGTTGCTGGGTTAAATGCCGCTGATGTGCCTGTGAGCACTGTGTTACTCTTTGTTCATTCCAACAACAGTCTCCTTGTTGCTTCAGCTTTCAGCTACTGATCACATGAGAGCTACTAATGATCTTATACAAGTAAGATCACAGCGTTGGTGTAACTTTGTTCGGTGAGATGTTGACGTTTTTATACATTTGTCCGTTCAGTTTGTGGAGACACACAAACACACACATATACATGTGACAGGTGAGCACTGCGAATCCGAGAACACACACATAGTTTCACACGTTGTGTTTGTGTGTAAGTCCCTAATAAAAGGCCTGAAGTGATTACAGCATGATTGGGTCTGACCGGATGAGCCGCAGTGATGTAGTGGGCTGAACCACCGAGTGTGGCTGTTTCAGTAAGTACGCACAGAGGCTCACAGGATGAAGATGGAGACCAGAGCATGGACAGAGGCTGCAGCAGCGTCTTTAAATGTTGTGGCCTGTCAGTTATTTTTAGGCCATACACATCCAGCCTGCTCAGCATGGCAGATGCACACATTAGTGCCACCTGCTGACAACATATCTAGTGTGGAGACACCCACTGTGTGTGTGTGTGTGTGTGTGTGTGTGTTATCACATGTAGCGGAGCTGGTCGGTCTCCCTCTAAGCCAAAGGTCTTCTCTGTAGGACTACAGAGGGATTGACACTGCTCTCTTCCTGCACCACATTTAGACTGTAAGCAGGTCCCACATACGAACAACCAGCCGTGAGAGGACCAGCGTGCTTTCAACAACACTGCATGTGAGTCTCCGTCCATCTGAAGGAAGTCTGCTCTTGTACTTGTTGCCTTTTCTGTCTGTGTCTGCAGGCTGATTGAATCATCCCTGTGTGCTGCGCTCCAGCTGGACTGAGCTGTTAGCAGACCAAAGGTAATTGGCCTTAAAGCACTTTGAGCCCTTTAAATCGCACTGACACATTTATGTGCTGTCTGTACTTGTTTGAATGGGTTCACTTTACACAGCTGTAAAGTAAACGACCGTCCTCTGCAGCCATCAGCATCACATCAGCAGAGACAGACTCACCTCTGCCTGCTGCCTCTCTAGTGTGCTGGTTCACACATTTACACCAGCTCCAGTTCAGATCCTTCGGGGGTTTCATCAGGAAGGATAAAAAACTCTGCCCGTTCAAAATGGGAACCTCTTGCTGTGCAGCCCCTCGTGAATAAGGGAGCAGCCAAAAGTAGCATTATTATTATTATTCATGTATTTATTTATTATTTATTTCCCAGACATAAAGTATTTCTCCTCTCTATTTCTGTCACACATGTCCAAAAGTTTATGAACTGCAGTCTCATAGTTGATCTTAAAATTTGTTTAAAGGTAAATGGGTGGCGCCCAACTGATGGTGCAAAGTTCTGTTGTGGTTTCCAAAATAAAAAAAGGGAATAGCAGTCCCACACCTGCTTTGAGTACTCCGGGAGAGTAGAAAAGCGCTATATAAGAATCAGTCCATCCATTTACCATTTACTCTTGGGCTTCTTGTATTCTTGTTGGTCCACTCTGAGCTCTGTGGAAAACTGAACAGCTCTGTAGCGAGTGGCTTCAGCCTTTACCCACAGCCAGTTCTGAGTGCTGGTGGTATAAATGTGTGCTCAGTGTGAACGCCTTCCTAGATCATGAGCCAGAAGTCCAAGCCAGAAGTTGTACAGTAGACCCTACAATAATACATACAGAGAAAAACCCAACAATCATATGACCCCCTATGAGCAAGCACTTTGGTGACAGTGGGAAGGAAAAACTCTGGGAGGGGCGGGGCCAGATGTGACTTGAGCTTTGATTTTATTACGTTTCTCTGGCATCTGAAGCACAGCTAGCATTTATGTTGCTGCTTCATATGTGCCAGTTAGCTTGTGCCAATGGTTTCAGATTAGGATTCAACTTTATGGTCATTACACATGTGTAAATAAGGGTAATGAAATACAGTATTGAACGTTTTAAATGCTTTAGGATTTGTAACCTGCTAAAAAATGAATGCTGTAATGAGTAGTGTGTGTGTGTGTGTGTGTGTGTGTGTGTGAGAGAACTAAAGGTGGATTTTTAAATTCTCATCTTTCCTTTTTTGTTTTTCAAACCACAAATATTTAGAATAGCAGAGATGTGGGAACAGCACCCAACACAACATTTAACTGTATAATATTCAGTTCAATACAGGCTCATCAGATCACAGCAGCATTTATTGCTGTGAGGTAAAGACCTTACAAATGGTAAATGGTAAATGGCCTGTATTTATATAGCGCCTTAACAGTCCCTAAGGACCCCAAAGCGCTTTTACATATCCAGTCATCCACCCATTCACACACACATTCACACACTGGTGATGGCAAGCTACATTGTAGCCACAGCTGCCCTGGGGCGCACTGACAGAGGCAACAACATCCTAAATAAAAAATATAATATAATATAAAAAGTGTAATTATAAAGGTTGTCTCACTCAGTGGTGTTTGGCATACAAACTTCTATCCACATACTGTCGGTGAAAGCATGCAAGAGTAAAAGTTGTTGTTTTTTCATGTTTTTGTCCTGTTGTGAGTTCTTTAGGCCAAAAACAATAAACTACAAGGAACACAGCTTTGTGTCTTTGCAGGGTCAGGGTTGTCTTTGTTAGTCATGTTGTTGTAGTGTCACTGTGCCTGGTCCTTGTATTCTCACTTCAGTGTTCAGCCTGCTTGTGTGCAGGGGAATTACTCAGGACAGTGAGTGTGCCACACCAGCTCTCCAGCTTAATCCATTCAGTCGTACAATAGAATCAACTTCCTGCTGCCTCCTGTTTGTTTCTATGGGAGCAAAAATAGAACTCATTTGTTCTTTGTGCATGCACGTGTGTGTACGTGCACGTGTGCGTGCGTGCGTGCGTGTGTGTGCATGCATGTGTGTGTGTGTTCCTGTCTAGCTATCTTTGTGAGGACCGAAATCTGCATTCTATTATACTTGTGAGAACTAACAGTCACTTGTGAGGACACACAAATTTTAAGGCATTTTTGAGGCTCAAAATGTGGTTTTAGTGTCAGGGTTACAATTAGGTTATGGTTAGGTTTAGGGTAAGGGTCAGGCATTCATTTTTAATGGTTAGGGTAAGGGGCTAGGGAAAGCATTATGTAATGAAGGTCCTCACTAAGATAGCTGAACGGGCTTGTGTGTGCGTGTGTGTGCAGTATCATGTTACATGGCTGCAGCTGAGGGTCTTGAGGTTCAGATAGACACTCACCATGGAGCATCATTTCCACCACATACATGCATACATGTATCTATTTGCTTGTCTCTGTTTCTGTGACACAGGGTTTGTCCTCCAGCACGACACCTGCAGACACAGTGGCCACTCAGTAACATGTAGTAGAGTCATTAGCTGTGATAAGCAGTGTAAGTCAGCAGGAAAGGCTACAGCAGCCTGTGTAAGAGGCAGCAGCACAGCACTCGTTCTTTCTCCACCTCCCACTCTTTCTCCGGATTCATCTCATCTCCCTTCCTTGTATTGAGAAACAGAAGCAGGTGTCAATACGAAGCAGGGAAACAGAAAGGAAATGATGTAATGCGTGCTGCAGGTCTCAGGGGAAGTGATATCATTGTGCTGGATCAGCAGCCCCCCGCTCGTCCTCTGCTTCCTCTGCCTCCCACCATTCTTCTTCCTGTGTGATATGAGCTAAACGTTTGCTGTGCAGAAATTACACTCTCGAAACTTTCAGACGTATTTACTTGAAATCTGCTGATGTAATCTGCTGTTGCCTTTTGTACGTTGCTAAGAGAAGCAAACAATGTGTGTGTTATATTATTAGTGACCTTTTTACAAAGCACAGGAAGTACAGGATGGCCTTTTTGGTCTTTCGGGGTAATTTCCTCCGTCCTGTTGGAGCTGGTGATGATGTAACAAAGTTAAAGATGGCTGAATGAGGTGAATGAATTTGTCAAGTGTAACATCGGTGACAGAACGTCCCCCTGATGTAGGTTATGGATGGCCTCTCCTGCTGAAACTGAAATAAAAAAGTAATTTCATTTGTTTAAAAAATCCTACATATTAGTCATTTGCTTTAACCTACAAATACACCCTGATCAAACCTGCTCACACCCCCAGCTATTTTTATTGTTTCTAACATTTTTAACTCAGTTTGTATTTATTCAGGTCAGAGTCTGGTTGAGATGAGAGACCTGTCCAAGAGGCGAGCAGAAGTTACACCAAAAGTAAGAAACTGGGGTGCCACTGGTGTAGGGGTGAACGCGTTTGCTTGGCAAGGCTAAGGTTGCTTGTTCGATTGCAGCTGGAGACACAGATTCCTTTGTGGGGTTGTGTCAGAAACCAAGCATGCAGAGCTGTGGCGACTCCTTGGCCCCATCCAGATAGCAGCTGGTGTCATCTGCATAGCAACAAAAACGTGTGAAGTCTTATCTAATAATATTAGCTGGATCAATGGAAAAACAACGTCTGTGGGTGGACGTGGCCATCAACAATATCCCCCACACCAGCAGCATGGACAGGATGAATCCATGCTGATCCTACTGGACAAATGTCACGGCAGATTTTCAGACCCATATCACCAGGAAACATTTTCAAACTTCTCCATTTTGGTGAGTCTGTGAATTTTTTGCTATTTTCATTGACAAGAGTGTGGCCTCGACATGCTGCGCATTCAGAGATGCTCTTCTTCATACTTTGGTCGTAGTGAGTGTTAAAAATACTTCCTTTTAGCTCAGAGCTATCTACCAATTCTCCTCTGCCCTGTAGTGCTAATGAGGGACCTGCTGTTCAACGTGAACCCCACAGGTGCCTGAGTGGGGAAATCTCAGACCATCTGACACCAACAACAATGCCACATTCATTCATTATCTCATTCTGACCATGTGTGCATGCAGCACTGAGCTGCTGCCATGTTCATTGATTAGATATTTGTTTACATGTTGTCATGGTAGAGAGTTTTAAAATGACCTAACCTCCAAGTTGTGGGGGAGTTTTTGAAAGGAGAACGAGGCTGATCATCATTCATGTCGCCCCTCCAGGCTGCTCCAGTGTTGTGAACTAATGACTCTGTGTGTGCTTCCTGTGCTGTTAGCAGAGCTGCAGACAATTCTGGCACTTTGTCACCATCACAACGATGCACATCGAACAAAGTAAACAGAATGCATCCTTCCCCACACTCTGGGGTAAAAGAGTGTGAGAATCACAGGAAGCCTGGCTCGCATCAGTCTGACTCACAGCCTGATGCCTCGGTATTTAACGTTCACTGGAGTAAATGATGGTAATGACACCTGTTTGTTTGTTTGTTTGCATGCTGTTAGTTACAGACAGCATGTTATTAATACATGAAGATCTCGGTATTAAGTAAGTATAGAAGCTTTACCAGGTTGTGTAAATATTAACTGACTTTAAACTGTGGTTCCCGTGGTGATCCCTACTGACGACCACTTAAACACACACTTGTCATTATACTTGTTTTTGCTGTCTAATTTGGAATTTTGAATACATTTGTAATGATTGTTTCCTTCGGCTCTTGGATCAGTTCAATGAACTCACAGCTGAAACATGGCTGATTTCCATGTTAGCCAAACTGGGAGACTCCCAGTATACACATCTGTTATATGAGGGCAGACCAGCATGTGTGAGAGAGCCTCACTACAGAATCAGCGTTAGACTTGGCAGCATTCAGGCCTCTGAGACACACACACACACACACACACACACACAGGCTAGCTCCTTTGACTGATTTCGCAGTGTGAATCCTTGGGCTAATTAAGCTCCCTAGTGTTTGGGTCATATTCCACATCGAGTTCTGTGTGAAACACTTTACAGTGTAAAATCATTCACACTGATTTTCATCGTCACCATGATCTGCTTTGGCAAAAATGTTAGAGGCAAAGTTAAGAGAGTAAGTAAGGAAGAAACATCCCGCAAAACATGACTCAAACAAATCTGCTCAAAGATCCTGGATTTAAATCTGAGGTGGAATTCCACGATAGCAGAGACAGAAGCTTCACCTCTGTTTGCTTTAAATCAGCTTTGACTCTCGATTTTAGAAATACAGTTTGTATTTGTCCATGATCAAACCCATCAAAGTGGAAGCTCTTGTATAGGGTGAACTATTTAAGCTACCCTAGCCCAGGAGTTCTCAAACTGTTAGGGGCCAGGGACCCTTTACTGGGGATAAAGACTTTCCCAGGACCCCCCCGTCGTTCTGATAGAAGCCAAACTCAAGGCAACTGTTTCTAATTTTAGCTGGTTTGGTTTTTGCATTGCTTGATTAAAATATTTGTCTGGTGTCGTAATTGTGCATCATCCAGGGTGTAGCTAATCTATGACTCGTGGACCGCTGGAGGTCCGGGGACCGCAGTTTGAGATGTGCAACTTCTCTTGACCGGCCCAGCCCTGACTGAAATATCTCATTGAAAAAGTAAACTGTGCTTGTAAGTGTGGTAATTAGACAGCGCTGTCCGTTTGAAGCTGTTGAGGAGTTAAAGGGAGCCTTTTAGTGTGAGTGCACCATCAGCGAGTACCACAGAGAAACGAGTCCCACCCGGATTTACTCACTGCTGCTTTTCTCTGGACCTGATTTATAGCTTTGCTTCACAAAAACCCAACAAACCCAACAAGCAGGCCTAAAAATACCGTCCTTTCTGTGTGTGTGTGTGTGTGTGTGTGTGTGTGTGTTTGATGTCCTGATATAGAGCCGTGGGAACGAGCCACATTGAATGCACTTGAGCTGGAGGGGTCTGTAAAGGCTTTTCTGTTGTTGCTGTGTTATGGCAGCAGACCAGTTGTTGTGTTGCCACAGTTTGAACTGGCCAGTACAGATGCAGCATTTTGCTCAAGGGCACTAAGACAGCAGATGTTGGTGAAGTCATGAAGGGCTGGAACCTTTTTCCCCTCTGTCTTCTCTTCCCTCCTTTTGAACTCGTCTCCTCTCGTCACTCTCTTGATTTCATTTCTTTTTCTCCTTGAATCACTTTCAGTTTCCTCGCCACGGATTTTATGTCTTTTGTCATTTTCCTGTTTACTCACCTCCTCTTCACTCATTTCCTTGTCTCCTTCCTCCTTGCCTCATTTCCACTTATTTCTTCTCACTTTGTGTACTTCTCCACTTGTTCCCTTTCTCTCTGTCTCTCCTCTATCCTTCTGGTGTCCTCACCTTTTTTCCTCCTCCTCCTTTCCTTTCCTCTCTTTAGTCCTAGTGTGCTTATGAGTTTTTTAAAAGCACTCAGAGTCTGTTTGGGGGACTCTGCATTGTTGCTGCATAGTGTAATGCAATCACAGAAAACTGGAGGGCAAGCAGACGTCCAGAAGGAGCCTGCCATTCGCTGTCTGAGGCCGCCCTGGTGTGTCTTAGAGGCAGATGGACCGTTGTATCCTCAGACATAGATTCCTGAACACTGGCTCTACAGTTTGAGGTCTGGAAGGGGCTGTTTATGTTAGCGTTAGGAAGTCATCTTTCTGCTCTTGTCTGATATTTAACGCTGTGGGGGAGAGGTTTAGGCCCCCTCCCATCTGTAATGATTTGTAGTGTTTGCCAGCTGGTTACAGGGAGCGTTGTTGGAGTTTGCTGAAAACAAGATGGTTTCAGAGGTCGTCGTCCTGTCTGTGCTGATGTCACAGCATCTATTGTCTAAATGTCCAAAAAATTTAAAAAAAATGTCAGTTTTATTGCGGCCAAAGACCTGCAGTAGCATTCAGCGCTGAACGCAAACCCAACATGGCTGACCTCAGCTCGTTAACATGCAGAATGATCTGATGCAGCTTTTTGTTTTCTGTCTTCATGAAGACTTTCTGTTGGTCTGTGTTGTGCTGAGATCCAGAAAGTTGATATAGACTAGTGGACTCTAGCTAGCAATAGCTTCAAAACAGCGACTCTCGATGAGTAAGCACAATTATAATAAGAACGGGCACAGTTCATCCTGAGCACAGGTCGTTAGAGACAACCCAGGGTGAGCAGCGTTTACAATGTGCTTAGACACCTGCCTACATGCTGAGCTGTGCATGCATCATGCAACAGCGCAACGTTCACACTGTAGCGACATCTTGCACGTGTGAGGGCGCTGTCGTCTCTACAGGATATCTAGAGACACTGTGTCTCACTCCCTCTGAGTAAACAGACATGTGAGAGAGGATGGGGGAGCGAGGGAGAAGGGGGACAATAAATGAGGGAGAGAAATGAAGAAGGGAGGTAGGAGGAATGAAGGATGGGGGGATGATTGCATGGTTTCATTGTGACACACAGGAGGAGTGTGGCTACAGCAGCAGAGTAATTACTGTTTACACACACACACACACACACACACACACACACACACACACACACACACACACACACTCTGCACTTACAGCCCATCACAGTGAGTTGCTGTCTCAGCTGTTTGACACAGAGCTGTTTTTAAGACTCCATCTGAAGGTGCATTTGACAGCACGTCGACGCTGCAGGGTGGAGAGAATGCAGCTGAGCTGGACGGTAACACTCTCATCTTTTTAAATGACACTTACATGTAGCCATGCAGTGTAGACATACCTCCTTCATGATGTGATGACAGATATTTTTTTTTAAAAAGTAAAGGGACCAGCTGTTTGCTGTTTTAAATCAGTCCCAGTCTCCTACTGTACTGGTGCACAGCAGGACACTGGTGATGTGTTTTGATTTTGGTGTTTTTAAAGCCAGATTTGCTGATGTCACTGTGAATCTGCTGACTCACCGCTAACAACTGGTCAGAAGCAAGAACCGAAGCAACGATGACTAAAATGTACAAAATGGACTGAAAACGAGTGAGCGAGATAAACCCAGGCTACGCCTGCAAGCCCCTCTGAGACCCTACGGCCTTACCTGAAATCCACCTCATGCACATGGAACCACACATCAGGTGTTTCCATCACAGTTCAGACTGAATTAATCTGTGAGAGAATAATGATCAGAGCCTCAGTATACAGAGTCATAGGATCAAGCATGATAAATGTCAGCACATTTCTGGAGTGAGATTGCTGAAACTGTTGGAGTGGATGTGAGAAAATGTACAAAAAAGTGGGAAACTTGAGGGACAAATATGTTTGCCACTGAAATAATCGAGGGGGAAAAATATCAGCTTTTTATTTGTTTCTATCAGCTGACACAGGAAAAGAGCCACAGAGTAATGAAGACAAAAGCACCAGCACGAACAGGAATGGCAACGACGCCATTGGCCTGTGTGGGTGACACAGAGTCAGCAATGAACTCTGAATCAGGCCTGGTTTCACACAGACCCTCTGGTGACCATTTCTTTATTATTATTGTTATTCATATATGTGTTTATTCAGTGGTTTCCTTTTGCTTTTTACAAACGGTACTGCCAGAACGAGCCATAGTGGGCGACCAGTAGCCTGACACAGCTCCTCAGCCTGCTGCTCCTGTTTTGAAGCTAAGCTAACAGCTCATCCAGCAGGAACCTGCTCGTGTCCGCTGATCCCAGAATGAATTTGGAGACTCTCAGGATAGAGGCAGATACACATGGTGGTCAAATAAGTGCTTTGCAACTCATTTGTACATCAGGGCTGTAACTGTTCTCTACAAGCACTGTGAACATGAACATGAAGCACGGTGACAGTCTGCCTGTTATCTTTGTAACTAATAATTGGTGTGAATCCAACCTGCTGCTGGAACTGGAACGTGGATCCACTGCCCTGATGCCATCAGACAAAGGTCAACTCCCTGCACCTGCTACACTTTGGCTTGGCTGAGCTGCCGTTTTTATCAGATTTGCACATTTCATGTGTAGCAGACTGTTTCTGCCCTCAGCAACCTGGTCACCATATCTTCAGTTTTTGAGTGTCAGAGAAAAATAATTATGTCTTGCTTCCAAAGTAATAGCACATTTAAGACATTTGATATTGATTTCAGGCTTATTTTTAGACGAATGAACTCTTTGTGCAGAATTACGTGATGATTCGTCCTTAAAACTATCCTGACACAGTTTCAGTGTATCGTAACAGCGTTGTGTGACAGTAGGGTTTTATGTCTTCTTCCTCTATTTAAAATATGTGGTGCAGAGACCAAATGTCAGAGCATCAGATAAGCTGAATCCAAGCTGAGTCAGACCTGATGTAAGGAGAATTTTCCTCTTTGTAAATTGGACTGTGTCGAACCTTTGGCTGCATGGAAACAGCAGATTGTTGTAGAAGAGTGCAGCTGTGAGAGCTGTCGCAGCGCTCCTCTGGTCCCTCAGCAGTCCCCAAACCACACACACACACACACTTGCCCTATCCTTCAGTCTAAATGACAGACCTTGGTAACCACAGGGATCTAATTGTAGCAGCGCTCCTCATATCTGTGTGTGTGTGTGTGTGTGTGTGTTTCGATGTGTTTGTATGTGGGTGAGTGCTATTCGGCTCTCTAATCTAGTGTGTGTGTGTGTGTGTGTGTGTGTGTGTGTGTGTGTGTGTGTGTGTGTTGGTTGGCTATATCTCCATAAAGGGTTCAGAGTGGTGACAAGTAAGCAGCTCTCCAGGAATAGCATGCTGTGCCCTGGGCAACACTGTGGGGTTGTCTGGGTGGAGAGCTGGAGGAGCCAGGGCGAGGTGACAGAGTGGAGGAGGAGCTGCTTGGAGTTATCGATCAGACCGGAGTTTCAGGCCTACAATACTGTCACTGTTAAGTACAACTCGATGAGCTGTATGTGCAGCTTAATAATCTTTACCAAAAGACAGTTTTTTCATATGTACTGGAAAAGAAAAGAATAGTGTGTAATATCAACTGTGATAATTTGATTTCATTTACCTTCAATGTGATATTAGAAACAGCCAAACAGAGTCAAGATCACTACAGTCAAAATAAGACTATTTTCCTTCGCATCAATTTACAACAGTCATCTCAAGGCGCTTTAAGTTTGGTTGTATTGATCTTTTCTGTGGCCTTCTGTCCTGCTATGAGCTGGTCTTAGAAGTGTAATGTAGGGAGAGAGTGACTCCTTCTGCATGCATACATAGAAAGCCAGAGGTGGGGAGAACAGCTGCACAGCAGTTAGGGTGGCAGTGGGTTGCAAAGCAGCTTGTAGATGCAGTTTGAAATTTAGCTTTATCTTGCTGAAATATTCATGAGCTTCCCTGAATAAAATATTGTCTGAGCATGTATTGCTCTAAAATCTACTGATGGTGCCTTTGCAGATGCACCAGCTGCCAACTCCATAGGCACTGATGCATCCCCCGTACCATCAGACCTGAGGCTGATGACAATCCCGACGGTCCCTCTCCTCTTTAGTCCGGAGGACACGGCATTCATGTTTTTTTTTCTGAAAAGAATTTTAAATTTTGATTTGTCTGACCTCAGAACAGTTTTCTGCTTTTCATGGTCCACTCTAAACGAGCATTGGCCCTGATAAAAGGATTTCTGGATCACGTTCTTCTTTGTATGACAGACATTTGACCTGCATTTGTGGATGGCACGATGACCTGTGTTCACTGATGTCTGGAAGTCTGAGCCCATGCAATGATTCTGTGATTGAATCATGTTTTTAATGCAGTGCTGCCAGAAGGACCAACGATCATCGACATCCAATATGGAGTTTAGGCCTCGTCTCTTCCACACAAAGATTTCTTCAGATTCGCCACACTGAGCATATTATGTAGTCGATGAAACCCAGTCGTGCTGCTGACCTGTGACCAGTTACAATCACATACAAAATGTTTCTCCAGCTGATTTTAGCACCACTTACTTTCCGTCCTTATGCTTCATTCCAAACTTTTTTTTAACTGACTTCAAAATCAGTTAATATTTTCAATGAAATAATTAAACATGCCAGTAAAACATTTCCTTTGTTGTTTTGTGAAATAAATATGGGTTTTTGAGAGCTGCAAATCATTTCTTTCTATGTTTCTTTTCATTTTACACAACTTTCCAGTTTTTCCTGAATTGGGTTGATATCACATTATGTAGCCAGACAGTCTTTGACATTAGCGTGTCTACCATGAGATGCATTGCTAGGTTAGTTGTATTCATTGTCTGAGGGTTTTCCCATATTCTATATATGCTGTGTTAATATGGGTGTCATGAGTGTCAGTGCAAATAAAACACGGTAAGATCATTTTAATGTGTCATGATACCTTTCTAATATTATTACTATGCTAGCTATCTTCTGACTATGGCTTAGCTTCTGACATAAATGCTCATATGATACTTGTGTAACTCTGGGGAATAAAAGTATATTTGAAATTATTTCTAAAAATACTCTTCAAAGTTAAGCGATTCATTCAGCTAAACTGTGTTGTCAGCAGGATTTTTATTTACCGAAGAAATTAGCTCATAGTTGGAATTAGCCTGTTGACTAAATCCATGTTTGGTTGCAGTTCATGGTTTCATGTTGATAAACCGTTTGAGCATCGGTTTCATTACAATACAATTCTTTTGCTGCTGGTTGTCAGCACACCAAAGTATTTAACAGCTGCTGCGTGTCTGTGTCTCTGATCTGTTTCTCAGTATATTTAAATAACTCAGAGAGAGACGTTAATCAAAGCAACGCTGCCTCCAGAAGTGTGTTGACTCGCTCTCTGTCTGGGTACACAGACAGTTAATCTCTCTTAACCTTTCCCCTGGATTTTCATTTCTGGCTTCTCGGACTCTTTTGTTAGAAATCCTGCTTACGATGACTGTTTTAGTTCTGTGGAAACAAACTGCTCCAACTCTTCCTGGGAATAAGACTCAAAGGGGTCGAGAAATGAAATAGTTCTTTCTACGTGATTTATAGAAAACACTGTTTTTGACCACAATGTCAAAAATATCAAGATGGGCACAGTGGAGACTGAAGGTCAAAGGACCAAACAGTGTAACAGCTGATTGCAGTACTTACTGGATCACACTCATTGTGATGACTTGTCTTATAGCCTTATCATTTAAACTGTAGTCTATTTACTGGTTATCTGTAAGGGGGTCACTAACCACAATAATTTAGGGCCATCATTTGGGATTATTAAAGGTGTGCTGAGGCAGGGACTAATGTTTCCTGAGACATCTTAATAAATCAAATCTGAGAGATTATCAGACTACAAATATCTTCTGAGCAGCTTCTAATGTGCATTTGAATTGTTGGAAAATCCCAAAGGAAACGATGAACGTCTCAGGGACGTCAGTTTCCATCCTGTCTGCTTTACTGAATCCAGCTGGACTCTCTTTGAAGGCCAGATCCCTGCTGTCCGTCTATTTACTATACGTTAACCACTTGCACTGCATTTGCAGCTTTCACACAACAAGCTTCAGACAGGGTTTAAGAAGAGTGTAGTACACACTATTGACCACCAGATGGAGCAGGGATCACAGGTTCTCCTGAAGGTGCAGCATTAGTAAGCGTGACTCTTCTTATCCTCAGATGGATCAGTTGTCAGATGAGGAGGTGGAGATCAGAGAGGAGGAGGAGGAGGAAGAGGAGGACAGTGACAAGGAGGACCAGGACCTGGATAAGATGTTTGGTGCCTGGCTGGGAGAGCTGGACAAACTGACGCAGGTACACAGAGCATGGATGGTCCATGGTTATCTGTGTTAGAAATGCAGCTGCATGTAAACACTCTCCTTTCTGCTTCGCCTGCCAATCCAGAGCCTGGATGACGGTCGCTCAGAACGGCCGCCTCAGGAGAAGCCTCCGCTCAGACAGGAGACCAACATAGCCAACTTCTCCTACAGATTCTCCATGTATAACATCAACGGTCAGACATTTTATTTTTATTCTTCTTTTTCTTCTCAGTTGTAGTCTTCTTGTTTTCCTCTCGGATTTCCTTTTTTCCCCACAGGACGATGCAGCCCACGCTTACTGTTTCCAATAGGAATTAAATAACAACGAAGTCCTGCTAATCAGACGTACACACATTATTAGCAAGTGTGCGTAAGTCTGTAAAAAGCTTCAGCAGCTTGCTCATCTGGAGCATGTTCAATTTTAAAAGCGTAATAAAAAAGTGCTTTTCTCTCTCATGTCATATTTATTTGCCCTGATGTTTGGTTAAAGATATACTCTGTCAGTACATTTTCAGTTACCATAAAGCGTTTTTTCATTCTAATCCATAATGAACGACCTCCTCCGTACAGATCGCTGATGTTTCTACTGTTCTTATTCAGCCATGCCTGCTTCTTCCTCTTTCTTCCTGCCTCACATCCTTCTGTCTCTGCAGAGGCCTTGAATCAGAGGGAGAATGTGGATCTTGATGCTCTTATGGCCGACCTCTGCTCCATCGAACAGGAACTAAGCACCATCAACGCCAAACCAAACAGCTCTGGTAGCATGGCCCGTCTGGGCATAACCGATACCAAGGTACGCACAATCATCCCTCTTGTCGCTGGCTGTACATTTACCGACTGTGCCTCTTACGACGAGCTGGGCGATATATCGAGTTTTTAAAAAATATCGATATATTTTTATACGAGATATAAGATGTGACAATATCCTTTATATCGATATAGTCTATGTTACGTTATAATTATAGTTGCGGAGCCGCAAGTTTGCCTCTCTTTCGTCCACTTTTGTCTTTACGCAACGTTACTCAACCTCGCCTCTCCCTCACTGAACACAACTCCCCTCCTCCCCATCGCTTCACCTGCAGGCAGCGACAAGATGGACACGGCAAATCTCCGTTAATGAGTTACTGCGCGCATCGCCCGTGCGTGCGGGGCTGGACGGTGTCAACGTGTTAACGAGCTAACCACACTAACGAGCTAGCCACGCTAACGCCATGCACGGCCTGAAATCCTTTCATTTTCTCAAAAGTTGACAGCACGCCTTTTGTATGAATTCTGGTTGTGCTTGATGACCCCGAACCGATTTTATGTGATACACAGCGCTCAGCAATCTGTCAAAAAATGTTTTAGTTCGACTTTGGTAAGCTACGGAGCTGCACCGCTTGATGGATTGTCGGAGCATTACGGCTACCGAGGAGCCTCGCGGAGTGATACGTACTGTGCGTCAACGTAATATTACCAGACAGTGTGTGTATAAGGACCATAAATGGCTCCTGTTCAGAGACATGGTTACGAAGCGGATTTCAAACTCCAGGCTGTCAGTCACACAGTAGAAGTTGGGAACAGAGCAGCTGTGAAATCTGTCTTTGTTATTATGCTCAGCGTCTTTTAGTTTACATTTTGACTGCACAGTTGTGAGCTCTTTATTATGCACAAAACAACATTGTTTTATTTTATTTATGGAGCATTATTATTTAATAAATGCTCGTAATTTATTTTTGAGTAGTTTTTTTTCATGACTAAGAACTCTCTTTTTGTTCTTACTTTATGGCTTTAAAAAAATATCGAGATATATATCTTATATCGCTATCCAGCTAAAAAATATCGAGATATGAATTTTGGGTCATATCGCCCAGCTCTACTCTTACGCTAACACTTTCTTTTCTCGTCTCTCCAGGTTCGCCAGAAGCCCCCAGCTGGGCGCAGCAGCAGGCAGCAGCCAGCAGGGGGCAGCAGCAGTGCTGTCAGCAGTGGTAGTAACAGCGTTAGTGGTGGGGGGGGCAGCAGCGGGGCGAGCAGTAGCAGCAGCAGCACCAGGGCGTCACCAGCCGGCACCATCAGAGCTCCCGCTGGGCAGCACGGGAGACCAGCCCTGGCTTCTAACTTCAGTCTGGATGACATCACAGCCCAGCTGGAGAAGGTGTGTCTGTGAGACACAGTAAAAAGTACACGTTTGGTTTTATTAGAAAGAAATGTTGAGACTTGAAAAATCAAACTTGATGCAGAGAGAGTAAGGGGAGGACAGCTGGAGGCTGACCCCCGTTTCTCTGAGCTGTGGTCTGTTTCTTCTGTTTGTTCCTGTGATAGTCGTCAGAAATGAGTGTCACACTAGTTCCAGACATCACAGTACAACAGTTTAACACATTAATACCAATGACGTCCGGGTTAAAGGAAGATTCAAAGTCAAGTAGACACATGTTTTATGTTTTGTTTTATAGTATGACTTTATAATTTATCCTCTGGAAGCTCCATGCATGACTCTGGACTCACTCGAGTCCAGGTCTCCAACTTCACAGCACAGATAAAGACGTTTGCAGCCTGCGACAGATGTAATGCTGGTCTCTGTGGACTGTTTCAGCTTCCTAACAACTGTAAACTTTGTTTTAGTTCGCCCATTTGGATACTCTTCAAAGTGCCATGGCTGATTTGATCGACAGCTGTAGCTGCAGGCTGATGCAGCTTGCTGCTAGCTTGGTTGTCTCCATTATCACCTCGGTCACCTCGAGCTCCAAAAAGATAACATGGCTGTGGACATGTTGATGCTTCAAAACCCACAGGTGGCATCACAGTGACCACATCCATCTTTCATGTACATGTTCGCTGTGCTGCCATTAATGTCATCTTTGCCACTCCCTTCATTCCGGTGGCCTTTAACACAGCTCAGGGCTTCAGGTTGGAACCAGCCCTTGGACCAGTTAAGGATGTTAGCGTTGTTACTCCTCTTTAGCGTGATAAGCCAGACGTGTGACTGACCAGCAAATAAAGGCCTTTCCTGCTTTTCTGTATCTAAGCATTGGCGAGTGGGGAGGGGTCGGTCTCCAAATACTTCCTAGTTAGTTTTTTGCACTGATGTGTGCAGATGTTAGGCCTGAACATAAGACAGTCCTGGATACCCTGAGGTAAAAACTGAATATTTCTCTAGTTTTCTAACAATAAGATGTGACACAGCCCTAATATTAGTGGGTAAAACTTTAAGGGGTGATTTATCAAGCACCACCTGTATCATTGTCAGTGATGACAAGCACCACCAAAGCACTCCCTTCCTGCTGTTAAGGCAGACGTACTCGGTCCGTCCTTTATCTGTTTTCTTCTGTTTGTGTTTCCTTCAGGCTTCGCTGAGTATGGACGAAGCTGCTCGTCAGACCTCCTCCCACTCTCTTAGCTCAGCCTCTTCCTACGCATCATCAGCCACGATGCGAAGGCCCGGATCCTCTCAGAGGCAGCATCGACGCACAGGATCGGTCGGCACGGTCAGCGAACATGAGGTAAGAGCGCAGCTCGTGCTTTTGATTGCACTCTGGCTTCATCACAACATCAGCGTTACAAAGGCAACAAAAGAAAAGAGAAAAAAAGAGCGGGAAAGAAGGAGGATGGAGTCAGCTCAGTAAACTGGTTATCGGTCTCTTCAGGTGTGAGAGCGATTGCTGTAGGAACTCGAATCCCGTCTACTCAGTTTCTGTGTCCTGGCTGTGATTACGTGGAGCCATGTCATATAAAATAAAAGATATTTGTATGTTTAATAAAAACAAAGCTGAGTACGGTGTTCAGTACAATTACACAGCGGTGCTGGATACACTGGTGTAACTTCTGTTACACAGAGACTGTAGTTTGAAAGCATTTGATGAACAGACGTTTCATGGGTACCTAAACTTTACCAAATGTGAACCTTTTTTATACCAGACACATTCCCAGGACTGCCTTCGTTCTTCTTTTCAGTATTTTGAATTAGGGGGAAAACACTGTGATTTTCAATATTTAAATAGCCCATCAAGCCATTTACTTGTACACTGATCTTTAGAGACGTTGATTAGTTCGCAGTGACCACAGTCTATGTTTGAAATGCGTGCCGTTGTTACTTCCAGGCTGGACTGTTGTTTCACTGTTTTAGGGTCTACCTTACACTGTAAAGCATAAGTAAACATAAGTGCTGATGATTGTGCTCAGGGTTAGTATTTAAAGACAGGAAGACTACGAGATCTCACCGTCAGTCACTCTGAGACGAGCAGCTAGCAGCTTGTTAGTAGTTAAACAGCAAACTGCTGTCTCTTAGCACATCATCTCAACATTTTAAGCTCATTAGCGTATTATCTCTCTACTGGCTTGTCCAGCGTTTGTGTCCAGCTGGTCTGAAGATGACAGAGCCTCTCTCCTCCTCCTTATTTCTTCTGGTTTGCCACTTTAGGCACGTTCGATTGTCCACTCGTCACGCTCCTCCGTCACCTCAGCATCTGGAGTTTCCGTTAACTCGGCTTCTTCCATGGACTCGCTGGACAGCGTTCTCCGCGCTGACTCAGATGGCCAGCCAATAATGCCCCCAGTAGAAGGAGCCAGTCGAGGTCATCCCAACACAGAGGTACACGGCTCTCTGTTTGTACGGTCCTGTGCTGCTTTAGCTGAACATAAGATACCTTACTGTAGATAATGTGATGACGAGTAAACGTACTAAACAAGTTGGTCATTTAGTTGGTTAGAGGTTAAAAGTACAGATATTCACTGACTGGGTGTGCCTTTGTTACAATGAGCCGATTAAGCACATCACACAGAAACTGCATTTATACAACACACACACAATTATAGAACATGTGTGGGGCGCTCAGGAAATCCAAACATTTCATCAGAAATGCACACAGGTAAGTTTTGTTCATTTAGTTTACTCCTGCAGTTTTAGTGGCTTGAGGGTAAAAATACACTCAAAGAATCATATGCATGATATTATTAATGGATGCATACTTTCTACATTCTCCTACATTCTAGTGTTGCCTTCTACAGGGACAACATGGATTTCCAAAAAGACTTTCTTTATGTGAAGCATTTTGTTTCCATAGACTGTATGTTAAAGATGGACATTATGACAATAACAGCAATAGCCTTAAACGTGGATTCTTGGAGTTCAGCAGGAGGCAGCATAAATACAGTTGTCCTTACTTCATGTGTGACTTGGGTAAACATTTCCAGGTGAGGTTACTAGTTTAAGGCTTCCTTATTATTACTGCAGCCTCGTGTCTGTTCAGTAAACTCTGGTCTCATTTAAGTCAAACTGACGATAAATGGATCAGTGTAGTGACTGTTGTGTATCTATCAGTCTGATTCATCCCTCACTTCATGGTCAAAACGCTACCAAACAGTGCTGCACTAACAAATGGCCAACACAATGACAGAGATCGTGCTCTCGTTTAAAATGAGCCTTTAACCAGAAACCCCCAACGACCAACTTTAGCCGTCTTTTTTCCATGAGACACAAAGTGTTTGGGACCAGCACCAACGATGAAACGTCACACTGTTTCCTCTCCAACAACACAACCTAGTCGGCTGTTTGCGGTGCTTTGTGCTGCTTCAGGCTCTGTCCTCACCTCTTTTATAATCCACACTGCTCCAACAGAAAACCTTCAGTGACGTGCACATACCACCACAAATACCAGCTTCTTTTTCTTCCTTGCTGAGGAAGCTGAACCTCAAACCTTGTTTAACAAAAACCAATGAGCTCCACTGCAAACACAAACCCTGTTACTGTGAGGAAACTGGGTTACTGCTCCAGTTTGTCTGAGAGAGCAGAGAAGGAAACAGGGAATGAATGAAGAATGAATAATATTAGAATAATAGAAAGAAGCAAGAGTGAGTCAGCATGTGAGAGTAAGAAATGTTAGCAACACAAAACATCCAAATACTGAGAGGGCTGAGGAAGAGGACACACGGAGGAGGAAGAGAAGTGCTGTACCGTGTTTGCCCAGAGCATTTCTCCCACGAGTTCATTAGAAAGTGGGACTGGTGCAGTCTGAATCACTGAGGCTCTCACCCTGACCGTGTATGAAGGGCAGTAAAAATAACCCCGTATCTGGACTCAGTAAATTGAGCTTTCTAGTTATGGCTGCTCTCCCGTGGACGCACAAAGGTTTAGTCAGGTATGAGCTCTGAGTTAGTGCTGTCAGCTAGCGCTGACATGATGGGTGGGAACCTGATTGTTGTTCAGTTTAGGACACGGCTGCTTCTTTTCTCTTTCACCACACAGCAGAAATATATTGATGGGTATTGTTGAATGTTTGAAAGGGGGTCTGATCGTAGAAACCACAGTTAAGTCAGTATTTGGGCAGTGACACATCATCTCGCTTCAATAGAAAACACTGACACTGTGATTGAAGCACAGGAGCTGCAGGAATCAGTCATTAACTTCAGCATGAATATAAGGAATGTTTTTAATACTTGGATGAAATCCTTCAGCCTGGAGCTCATGAAAACAGTCACATGTTGTGTTTCATCATGCTAACAGCAAACAGCAGCAGCTTCTGAGGCAGTGATGCAGCTTTAAATGTTAACGTGTAACTTTCAGTACAGAAGATTTATATGTGGTAAAATTAAAAACATCATTTTAACTAAGCACATGACGTCATGTTACATTAGATTAAAAAATAAACTTACTAGCATAGCATTTACATGCTATGCTAGTAAGTATATAGTGTAACGCATGGAGTTGTACTAAGAAGTTTCTCAGTTAACAATGTTGTAACTGGTGTGTATGACCAGACATTGACACCTTTGGGTTCACCACGTACTCTGGTTAGATAAAGCTGAGTTAGCAGTTATTATTATTAGATAATCGAGTCTATAACTGGAGGACAGTAAATCATTATTGTCCTGTAAATACACTGAGTTGCTCTAAAGGGCCCCAACAATACAGGTCAGCTCTGTCATAATTCCCCAGAGCTGTCCATTCAGAATATTAATATTTCAGTCAGATTTCCAGTTTCCAGCCTCACCTCTCTACATGTGACAGGACACGCGTGATCTGGTTGTTTCTTGGTAGCAGCTCTTTTCATCACACACACTGTGGACGGGTCAGATCAGTTATGTGTGTCTGACCTAAATATTATTTTTTAATCTGCGGCTATCATGACAGACCTAATGCTTTCTATAAAATAGTTTCTAGAGATTGAAGCGAATGTGCACTCTCATCAGATTATTAAAGATGAGAAGAGAGAGGATGAGTTAAGCATCAGATTTTAACATTACCCCCAAAATAACAGATCAGATAAAAGAATCTGTGTCATTGTTTAAAGTGCCTCATGGTGTTGGGTCTGCACTTCAGCAGGCCCGCTAGTTCAGAGACTTATCACCCATGAAGAAAGCAAGACAACAACTTAACCGGTTTTTTACTTGCTAGCAAGGGAGGCTGGTCGGAACCAAGCTCTTGGAGCTGAACGCTCCTCACCTGTTTCCCAGCCAACTTCAAAGAAACTGCAGCCTTTTATTCAGTGAATACAAGCACCACCCATTGTAACACCCATATGGTCACAAAAGGTTACAACACTGTGTGTGTGTGTGTGTGTGTGTGTGTGTGTGTGTGTACACATGACTTCCTGGCACACAATATATGCTTACAGCTGTTTAACCACATTTCCTAATTATCCAAAGGTCATCTCCCCACACGGCTTAACTTTAATGGTTCACCATATCCAAGCATAAGCGAGCCCCTAAATGGCTGGGAGTGGACATCCTTCACAAGATAAGGAAACCAGAATCTCACATGGAATGTGCCTGCAGTTAAACAGTTACAGCTAATTAGCTCCTTCAGCATCATAGATGTGTAGGGGAGGAACAGAAGACCATATCTAACCATGCGGTTTAAGGCATGGTTTACAAATTTAAGTACAACAATGGCAACATATAATAATTTACTCTGACACATGGTTTGTCTTTGGTCAAAGAGGTCACTGTAGTGCCACACTCAGTCTGGGTGAAGTGGCTCTGATTATGTGTAGGAAGTCTCACCATGCCACAGACTTGTCTGCAGTTTCTTTCTTAGCTTTGCCTTTAAATATGAGTAATACTGTAGTACATTTAATACATCAGTAGTAAACACTGTGTGTTTTACTGCACAGCCCTGAACCGTAGAGCTGCTGTGACTCACTGTACTCGTCTCTGTTTAGATGATTTAATCTTGATGTAGTTTTGCACATTATTACCCAAACTGCAAACTAAATACTACAGTTTGTCATTCCTTGAATCCATTCAGCATGTTTGGCACCATTTTCCTCTCCTTTATGGAAAACTGCAACCAAAGGAACAGTCTCATTATGCTATATCCTGTATTTATTGTGGTTTTTAGAGAATATGTGCTGACATTTGCAGAGACATATAAAACTTGAATGTCTCGACTGTGACATCGATTGCCAGTGTAAAGCCTCATGCTAAGTGCTCTTTGCCATCACCATCGTGGTCCTGTGAAACCACAGCGTCTCCATGCAGTTCTTAAGAATACGCTGCTACATGCTCCATATTCATTCTGAGACAGACACAGTTTACAAAATAAGAGTTGCATTGGTTTGTATTAGCTAGTGTTGGAGCCCGTTAGTGGACATCTGTGCGACTTCTGCTTGTGTTGCCTCCTGCTGACTATTTGTGAGAATGCAGGTTTAATCTCGTGCTTTCAAATCCAGAAACAACGACACAGATCTTTTACAGAGTGCCACAAAAATCAGCCCAAAGTCCTAAATTAACTGGTATCTTTGCATTTCTAGTTCCCCTATCCTGAGCTTTGTGGTCATGTGACTGTGTTGTAGTTTATTTTAAAAACCCTCAAACTTCACCCAGGGTCCGTCCAACATGATGTAATGATTTTGTTAGTGTCTGACAGAGCTCAGTCTGGTCTCTTCAGACGACATTCACGTTTTCCCTCCTGAACTTGACCAGAAATGCCTCCAGTAATGCGACTTACATACTGCTGTTGAGCCGTAAAAGTAAACCGTACTGAACTGAAATTGTGAGTACAGGTACCGTCGGCAGTGTGGATTATTTTTATGAAAAGTTTTTGCATATGACTGTCAAATGACATGTGTCTTAATCTCTTGGCATCAGCAATAACTTTGTATTTGTGCTACATGCCACAAAAACACTTTAAGATGAAGAAATTTGAAGGTGTAACCTTTGAAGTCAGCTGCTTTTTGAACTTTGGGTGTAGGCGAATAGGGGAAAACTCCATATAAACCGGTTGTGGTCAGGGTTAACCTAACCCCAACCTCACATGGGTCACTGGGATATCCATCCCATTAAGAGCTGATCAATGCTTTAATGTGTTTGCTGTGTGTGCAGTTCTCCTTCACAGGTTTCTGTCTCTGATCTCTGCCTGACCATTGAGCTTTCTGCTAAACTACCACGTTCAACCAATCAACACCAGATCGATTCACCGGCACTCTCTCTTTCTTTTTCAAGCACTCGTATTTGGACAGGGAAACCTCGCTGATTTTGAGAAACATAGCGGGAAAACCTTCTCACCTACTGACCAAGGTGACACCCCACATACTCCTGCACACTGCCCCTCTGCCCTCATATGTCAGCATCCAACCTCTCCTCCATTTTCTTCTACATAAGTCAAATAAACATGCATGTTTTGGCAATGTGCATGTTAACTCTGTTCACCTCGCTCTATGCCTTCCTTTTCTAACTCTGTGTTTGAACCTTGTTTTGCAAAGCTTTGTGCTCGTTCTGATGTTGCTGTGTGTGCATCTCACTCAGCACTTGCTCGGTTTGTATGTGTTACGGTGATGCAAAAGCTGGTTTGCCTTCAGTCATACCTGCAGCCAAATGCAGAGACAGTTTTGAATTAAGGTTTGCTTCATGTATGAGTGAAGGCAAACGCTGCTTGACTGGACGTGTACTACGTGTGATATATGTACGTTTTACTGGTGTACCAAGTCTTTGAAGGATAAGACCGCACAGGAAAAAGTTGGCATAAACTCTGTATGTACCTGCTACTATGTCATACATTTATTCTGTGTGCATGTTGAATATAAACCCTCACCTGATATAACTTTAGTGTTGCCTCTCATTGGTAGTGGTGATGTACCAGTGCTCAGAAACATCAAATAAAAACCAGTGAGGCATGTCATTGTGTCGCTGAAGCACACCCCACCTGTGTGATTTTCTTTTTGCCCCATTTGCCTGTAATTGTAAAATCTTGGGGATTATGAGGATGTAGGATTACTTATGATAATGAGACCAAGCACAGGTAAGCAGGTGTGACAGCCAACTCCTCTGTGTCCGCTTTTACAAGTTCAAACCAGGACGCTGCATTCCAGTAAAAAAGACGTCATGTGTGTAATAATATTTCAATATTTCATATTGTGGCATAACTCGGGCTGAGTGTGACCGCTCTTCTGAACAGTTTAAGTTAGCTGCTTTGTTAGCAGAAACCACGGTCCATAGGCTGTCAGTAGGGTTGAGGTTGGTGTTATTAACACCAAAGGCCAGGCTGTGTTCTCTGTGCTAACGAGCGTTTGGAGCCAGAAACAGTAACAGAGACTGGTGCTGGTATTGATAATGGGACTAGCTACCCGCTCTAATAGTTACTCGGATCAGCATCGCGGCTGCTGGTGGAGATCCGGCGTTCCTAGTTTATTTTCAATATTTTTTTTATTCTTTTTTAAACTCGTTTTTCTTCTTATATTATTTTTTCCAACATTTTCATGTCTTATGTGTTTTACTGTTTATTTTTATTTAGCCGCTTTATAATTTTACTAACTGTAGTGGAAGTTGAATTAACACTGAACGTGGACGTCCGTGGACGGAAGTGTGGCAATCGTAACTGTCGGAAATTCTGTGGTTCTTAAGCTGCAGGCTTTTATTTGTGTGTATTAAGAAGGGGCTTAAATAGGAAGCAAGTAAGAAGGCTTTATCCTGAGTGGATCGGCAATGACATGATTTCATTGGAAGAAAAAGCAACTGTGGCATTTTGATTGGATGTTACAGGAATGTGCCAAATTTGCAGGGGTAATCTCCTTTGGAGGACAGAGGGGGTGATTCCCTTCCTAGGAGCATCAAACATAGACACGTGCACACAAAGCGGCCAGCTGCCCCTGTGCTCTCTTGTTGGGAGATCTTGGCATTAGCCGTCTTTGTAATAGCAGCTCAAAAACTCAGATTTGAGGAAAAAGGAATATCATCCTAGTCCTCGAAATCGAGTGCATAGTCCTGAATGATCAAATTATACTTGAAGAACTTTCTAACGATGCAGCATTTCATTGGATAGTATTTGTACTGTTCCTGGCTCTTGTGTCTAAGAATACATTGAATATACTCGGACTAATGTTTTACCAGTTTTCTCACACCGCTGTGGGTCAGACCCGTCTCGTTGCTGCCTCCCTGCACTATTTCTGACTCTGATTCACACAACATGCTCGAGCTGTCTTTGGGAAAATGGAAACAGTCCGTGTTTTCTTTTCATTTGTAGTCCCAGATTAGAGGACGCATAACAGCCCCGACCATCCAGGCAGATTATGAGCTTCTGGGCCAGTCTAATTCCTGCAGCAGTGATTACACTGCGGGCGCAATTATCTGCAGTCATTAGTGTGTGTGTGTGTGTGTGTGGATGCAGCAGGTCTGCATACTGTTTTTGTGTCAGTGTTACACTGCCTCAGCAATAAGTCCACCCACACTCTTGTTCACACGTACACACACTGCTGGCCCAGTTGTGCATTTCATCTCTGCGCTCTGGTTTGAGAGTGCTGCAGCTCAGAGGGGACTCATCCTAGAAAACTTCAAAGGCAGAAGATCTCTCCCTGAGCACAAGCTCATTTTAGTTGCTTCATGATGTAGGCCAGCTGAATATCTGTGAGACGGAGAGACGATGATTATACTGCAAGATGGAAAATGCAGTGATGACAGAGGTCGGGCGTGTTCAGTACAAATGAACAAGTATTCAAAAATGAAGCTTTTTTTAATAACACTGAAACATATTTTACTAACAGTCTACTGGCACTTTAAGCTAACCATAGCCATCTTCTGGGAAACTTCATCATTCATCAGGATTTATTACCATTTATTAAATGTCAGCCTCAGTACAGTACTGTGCCTGAACAACCCCTTACATCTTTAATACGTGGTGTTTGGCAGCAGCTCTCCGGGCTTTCTTTGGGCATTAGCTGTTGTTTGTCTTGACTTTCAGTCAAGCCATCGCATCAGACTGTTAGAACCACTTGAGCCTCTCTGAGTTAATCAAGCATCAAAACGGCCCCAACTGAAAGGATGAACCAGCAAAGAACCAGTTTTAAATGATGTCCAGAGACACTTTGTTACTAACAGCCCATCACAAAAACCCACCATTTGTTTCACTGTCTTTAGTCGAGTCCAGTCAAAGGTTTGACAGGAGCCCTAAAACTGATCCACTAGCAGTGAATACGTGGTCTCAGTGGAACGGTGGCTGTCAGGCCATATTAGTTCCATCTGTGCACATTTGGTCATTCATCGCACTTATTTTTTTCTAGGCAAAATATAAAGAAATAAGGGGTGGCTCAAAACTTTTGCACAGTACTGTACCTCTGAATGATTGTCTGCTTCCATATATGTGTTTTCATGACAGTTAACTGTGGACCAAGTAGAATAATTAAGGTCAGTCAAATATGGGCACGGGATTATGAAGCTATTTATGAGCTTAGGCTGTTCGCTTCAGTGCTGCTTGGAGAATTTGGTGCGTGTGTCCCCTTCGGTGTGTTTTGGGGGGTGGGGGAAGGGGAATGATGAAGAATGAAGGAAAGTGGCTGCTAATCTCCTCCTCCTCACTCACTCACCACATGGCTCCTGATTTCATGCAACCTGACTGACAGCAGAGCGCCTCCATACTCGGTGCTTCGTGTCAGAGCCCCTAACACTGGATCCCACTCAAAGAGAATTTGAGAGGGAGAGTGGTGAGGTGAAGCCAACAGCAGGAGAAAAGTGAAAGAGGAGATGACTGTGTTGGGCAGAGGACAGCAGGAGTGTGGAGAGTCTGTGAGGAGGGGGCATGAGAGCTTGAGATAAAGAGATCAGTGCTGTTCAAGCTGGCACAGCAACAATGCCCCTCCCCCCAGCCGGGTGCGTCGCTCCCTCCATCTCCTCCTCTCATTCTCTCTGTCTCGCTTGGCCAGGGAGGATGTGACAGGACAGCGCAGCATCTTTCACTCTGGGATCGACTCAGTAAGTCTGATAGCTCGTTGATACACGAGTCTATTAGTGTGCAAATCAGCTGATGGTTGCATTAGTCAGCCTGAGCGTAAACGATCAGTCTGTTCCTGTGTACTCGTTCGATGTTTGATTCTAGGTCTTGTGCCTGAAGCTGCTCCAATCCACCGTCTTCCTCCTCCACTCCTTCCTCTTCCTTGTTTTGACGTGATAAAGCGGCGTCTGTCCAGGCTGAAGTAGCTGCGTGCACTCAGTTTGGATAATCCAGCAGCCGTGCATTAATCCAGTCTCATTTTCCTGTGCTGTCCAATAACGCGCTGATGACGATGATGAAAATTAAGAGACGCAGGAGGAGAGGCACGCTTGCCAGCCAAACTCTTCCCGTGGTTCCTCGTAGTTTGGGCTCCCTGGACAGTGGCTCTCTGCTGTGGGACTAATCTGTTTGGCTCTTTCTACATCAGCGTATCCAAAGCCTGATGAGACGGGAAGCTGGCACACAGCCAGCTGGGAATGCATCGATCCTACCCAAACATTAAACGCCGGCATTTTCAGGAGTTGGACTTTTCTTTATTTAAACCACGCAAATATTATTTGACATTAAGCAGACACAGAAGTGTTGGCTGTTTGAGGGAAATAAACGATGAACTCGTGTTGGAGGAATCAGGTAGGTGACGGGGCTTGATGCTGAGTGACTGCTGGCAGTTTGGATTGACTGACCGGTGTGTGTGTGTGTGTGTGTGTGTGTGTGTGTGTGTGTGTCTGTAGGAGGAGCAGGCTGCCAAACTGAAGGCAGAGAACATCCGAGTGGCCCTCGAGAAGATCAAGGAGGCCCAGGTGAAGAAGGTGAGCCACGCGTGTTGTTGTCTGGTAGCTGCGTCTGTGGCACGTGTTCCCACACTTTATTTTCTGGGTCAAGTCAGTGTTACTCCACACTGAAAGCTCTAGTCAGTAACAGCTGGGGTCGACACACATGCACTCAACATAATGACCGCTGCAAGTTACATTTCAATCCCAGAGAGAGAGAGAGGGATTACCAACCTGGATTTACTACACTCAGACCCCAGCTACCTGTGTGTGTGTGTGTGTGTGTGTGTGTGTGTTGAATCATCTGTATGTTGATCCTGCACAAAGCTCCAGAAAAGTGATCTTTCGGCACCATGTCTGCAAAAGCGCCCATTAGAGAAAGAGGCAGATGTATGAACAGCTGTGTGCACAAAGCCCATAAAATCACACACAAACCATTTTAATAAAGTCACTCACGTTTTTTAATAATACAATAGTTAACACTTACTGGCTGTATAGAACTGGCTATATAGGGAAGTGTAATATAAGGTGACTCTTGAAATGAGGTTGTTAAAAATGTAATCATGTATCTTTATAAATAAAGGTGATGATGTATGTGGCAGCGCTGACCCACCAAAGAGACCAGCTCACGTTTCTGGATGCTTGGAAACTGTCAGAATTACAGTGAAATCTTTACTTTGACTCAAACACACTGCTATCACTGGTGATTGGTGGTGATTAACACAAAGGACTGAAAACGAGAACCAATCACAACAGGCCATAATTCCACCTTTTCAGCAGCCTGTCTGGACATATTGAAAGCCTGCAGGAGCTGTGCTCAGTCCTCAAGCTTCTGCGAAGATGAGTGTCAGATCCTACGTACAAGCTTCCGTACTGAAAACAGTATATTCAGATGTATTGTTTTCTAACATTTGAACTGGTTACTGTCATTGATTTTACAGTTCATGATGATGGTAAACCTGAAGTGTCTGCAAAGCTTGCACTGTTTCGCAGCATACAGAATGACATACACCGAACTAGGAGATGGGAGAAATATTCACATGGCAACATATTTTATCATATTAAAAAAATGAACAAGCCTATACTATGCTAACCAATAATTTAAGGGAATAAATAATTCAAAGGAAGGCTCTAAATGAACGAGTACTGTAAATATAAAGTAATCAGGCACGTTTGTAATTTTCTGGAGTTATTTCAAGAAAAGCTTTAATTAAATGAGTATAGTTAAGTGTCGGTTTCAGCAAAGTGAAAACAAGAAGCTGATGACAATGATACTATTAGCTTATATAAAAAATTGTGTTAGCCATTCCTCAACCCATAAAAAGCTAACGTTAGCCAGTGCGCTAGCCTAAAAATGAAACGTTAGTTGCTAGCAACATTAGCCTGACTAAGGTTAGCCTACGAGATGTTGGCAGCTCACATTTAACCGTGTCACGTACTCTGCTCTCTCCTCCTGGTCCTGCTCACAGCTGGTGATTCGTGTTCATCTGTCAGACGAGAGCTCAAAGACCATGATGGTGGACGAACGCCAAACAGTCAGACAGGTACGGCTCCTGCTGCTTGGTGTAGCCATGCAGTTAGTTTAAAAAGCAGTACAGTATGAGCACAGCGCTAGTCTCACAGTATGTCCCTGTCTTTAGGTTCTGGACAGTTTGCTGGAGAAATCTCACTGTGGCTACAGTGCGGACTGGTCACTGGTGGAAACCATCAGCGAGTTGCAGATGGGTGAGTGCACGTGCACACAGAGGCTCTTTAGTTCTGTCTGCTCATGACGTCATGTGTCAAATACTCCTGTTTCCTGAAAGCAAACACAGGGAGAGAAGTTACCCGTGACAATACTAAAAAATGATATAATAAGTTGGGCTGTTTTAATGTGCAGCACTGCTAAAAGTTCGTGTTGAGGATCCCTGATGTGTACAGACTAATGCGAATGTCTCCATTTGTATGGAGCTCCCTTCACACAGCACACAGAGAGGTTTCCACCACAAACACGTTCCAGTTCAGTCCTCCAAAATTCCAAATGCACGTCCGTCTGACAAGTGGGCCAGAAATTCAATTCAATTCAATTCAATTCAATTTTATTTATATAGCGCCAAATCACAACAAAAGTCGCCTCAAGGCGCTTTTATATTGTACAGTAGATAGCACAATAATAAATACAGAGAAAAACCCAACAATCATATGACCCCTATGAGCAAGCACTTTGGCGACAGTGGGAAGGAAAACTCCCTTTAACAGGAAGAAACCTCCGGCAGAACCAGGCTCAGGGAGGGGCGGCCATCTGCTGCGACCGGTTGGGGTGAAAGAAGGAAAACAGGATGAAAGACATGCTGTGGAAGAGAGACAGAGATTAATAACAGATATGATTCGATGCAGAGAGGTCTATTAGCACATAGTGAGTGAGAAAGGTGACTGGAAGGAAAAACTCAATGCATCATGGGAATCCCCGGCAGCCTACGTCTATTGCAGCATAACTAAGGGAGGATTCAGGGTCACCTGGTCCAGCCCTAACTATATGCTTTAGCAAAAAGGAAAGTTTTAAGCCTAATCTTGAAAGTAGAGATAGTGTCTGTCTCCGAATCCAAACTGGAAGTTGGTTCCACAGAAGAGGGGCCTGAAAACTGAAGGCTCTGCCTCCCATTCTACTTTTAAATACTCTAGGAACAACAAGTAGGCCTGCAGTGCAAGAGCGAAGTGCTCTAATAGGGTGATATGGTACTACAAGGTCATTAAGATAAGATGGGGCCTGATTATTTAAGACCTTGTATGTGAGGAGCAGGATTTTGAAATCAATTCTGGATTTAACAGGAAGCCAATGAAGGAAGCCAAAACAGGAGAAATATGCTCTCTCTTTCTAGTCCCTGTCAGTACTCTTGCTGCAGCATTTTGGATTAGCTGAAGGCTTCTCAGCGAGTTTTAGGACTTCCTGATAATAGTGAATTACAGTAGTCCAGCCTGGAAGTAATAAATGCATGAACTAGTTTTTCAGCATCACTCTGAGACAGGATATTTCTAATTTTAGAGATGTTGCGCAAATGGAAGAAAGCAGTCTTACATATTTGTTTAATATGTGCATTGAAGGACATGTCCTGGTCAAAAATGACTCAAGGTTTCTCACAGTGTTACTGGAGGCCAAGGTAATGCCATCCAGAGTAAGAATCTGCTTAGATACCATATTTCTAAGATTTTCAGGGCCGAGTACAATAACCTCAGTTTTATCTGAATTAAGAAGCAGAAAGTTAGCGGCCATCCAGGTCTTTATGTCTTTAAGACATTCCTGCAGTTTAACTAATTGGTGTGTGTTACCTGGCTTCATGGACAGATAGAGCTGCGTGTCATCTGCATAGCAGTGAAAATTTATGCTATGTCTTCTAATGATGTTGCCTAGGGAAGCATGTATAATGTAAATAGAATTGGTCCTAGCACTGAACCCTGTGGAACACCATAATTGACCTTAGTGTCTGAAGAGGACTCTCCATTTACATGTACAAACTGGAGTCTATTAGATAGATATGATACAAACCACTGCAGTGCAGTACCTGTAATACCTACAGCATGTTCTAATCGCTCTAATAGGATATTATGGTCAACAGTATCGAACGCAGCACTGAGGTCTAGCAGGACAAGCACAGAGATGAGTCCACTGTCAGAGGCCATAAGAAGATCATTTGTAACCTTCACTAAAGCTGTTTCTGTGCTGTGATGAGCTCTGAAACCTGACTGAAAGCGCTTCAAATAAGCCATTCCTCTGCAGATGATCTGTTAGCTGTTTGACAACTACTCTTTCAAGGATTTTTGATATGAAAGGAAGGTTGGAGATTGGCCTATAATTAGCTAAGACAGCTGGGTCTAGAGATGGCTTTTTAAGTAAAGGTTTAACTACAGCCAGCTTGAAGGCCTGTGGTACATAGCCGATTATTAGAGATAGGTTGATCATATTTAAGATCGAAGAATTAATTAATGGCAGGACTTCTTTGAGCAGTTTTGTAGGAATGGGGTCTAAAAGACACGTTGATGGTTTGGAGGAATTAATTATTGAAGTTAACTCAGAAAGATCAATTGGAGAAAAGAGTCTAACTTAACATCGATGGTACTAAGAGTAGCTGTAGATAATATTACATCTGTGGGATGATTAATGGTAATTTTTTCTCTAATGATAAAAATTTTATTTGTGAAGAAGTTCATGAAGTCATTACTAGTTAACGTTAAAGGGATGGTTGGCTCAGTAGAGCTCTGACTTTTGTCAGCCTGGCTACAGTGCTGAAGAGAAACCTGGGTTGTTCTTATTTTCTTCAATCAGTGACGAATAGTAAGATGTTCTGGCTTTATGGAGGGCTTTCTTATAAAGCAGCAAACTATTTCTCCAGGCTAAATGATGATCCTCTAAATTTGTGACACGCCATTTCCTCTCCAGCTTACGAGTTATCTGCTTTAGGCTACGTGTTTGAGAATTATACCACGGAGTCAGGGACTTTGGATTTGAGGCCTTAGTTTTCACAGGAGCTACAGTATCCAGAGTCGCACGTAGTGAGGAGGTAAAATTATTAACAAGATAATCGACCTCTGTTGGAGTAGCGTTCAGATAGCTGCTCTGCTCTATGTTGGTACAGGGCATTGAAGATGATAACAGTGGGTGGATTATATTCTTAAACTTAGTTACAGCACTTTCAGAAAGACATCTACTGTGATAAAGTCTACTCTCCACTGCTGTGTAATCAATTATTGTAAATGTAAATGTTATCAGGAAATGATCAGACAGCAGAGGGTTTTCAGGAAACACTGTTAAATATTCAGTTTCTATGCCATACGTTAAAACAAGATCTAGAGTGTGATTAAAGTGGTGGGTGGGTTCTTTTACATTTTGAGAGAAGCCAATTGAGTCTAGTAACAGATTAAATGCGATGTTGAGGCTGTCATTTTTAGCATCTACATGGATGTTAAAATCACCCACAATAATTATTTTATCTGAGCTGAGCACTAAATCAGATAAAAGTCTGAGAAATCAGAGAGAAACTCTGTGTAAGGCCCAGGTGGACGATAGATGATAACAAGTAAGACTGGTTTCTGAGTTTTACAGCTGGGGTGGACGAGGCTAAGCATCAGGCTTTCAAATGAATTAAAAGTCTGTCTTGGTCTTTCGTTAATTAATAGGCTGGTGTGAAAATTGCTGCCACACCGCCCCTCGGCCTGTGCTTCGGGATTTCTGGTAGTTAGAATGACTCGGGGTGTTGATTCATTTAAACTAACATACTCATCCTGCTGCAACCAGGTTTCTGTAAGGCAGAGTAAATCGATTTGTTGATCAATTATTAAGTCATGTACTAACAGAGACTTGGAGGAGAGAGACCTAATATTTAATAATCCACATTTCACTGTTTTACTCTTTGGTTCAGATGTGGATACTGTATTGTTCTTTCTTTGTGATTTTTTTATGTTTAAGTTGTTTATTGCTGGTTTTTAGTTTGTTTTTGTCTTTTGGGAGCTGACACAGTCTCAATGGAGATGGGTTTTGGGGGTAGCAGGAGGAGAGAAGCTGCAGAGAGGCGTGTAAGACTGCAACTCTGCTTCCTGGTCCCAACTCTGGATAGTCATATTTTGGGGGTTTAATGAATTTGTCCATATTTCTAGAAATGAGAGCTGCTCCATCCAAAGTGGGATGGATGCCGTCTCTCCTAACAAGACCAGGTTTCCTCCAGAAGGTTTGCCAATTATCTATGGGAAGGGAAATGGGAAGGGAGCAAAAGCGGAGCATAGAAATAAACCGCAGACATGAGCGAGACAGATAAATATGAAGGCATGCCGGCTCGGACGCCGCCCGGATCAACAAGGTCGCGTCAGGTGTTGAGGAACCAGGGCACCCTGACGACAAGTGGGCTACTGGAACAAGAAGGCATCGGTGGGCAAGAGACGAAAACAGGGCGTTGTTGGAATGCTACTACGCAAGTAACCCTGGCGGAAGGGGTTACATGAATAGGATGAGGGACCTATGGATTCTTCGATACCCAACATCCACAATGACGGCCAAACAACTAGTAGCTCAGTGTTCCAACATTCGAAAGAAGGACTGCTCTCACAGCTAGAGATTGACGAGGTACAACATAAATGCTACGGCAAGGAGGAGTCAGGACGCCAGGTCAGGGGGAGATATCATCACCCCACCCGAGATTGGGTACATAGCCCCAAGTGCGATAGGAGAAGGATCGTTGAGTGCGAGAGGAACTGACCTGAAAGATAGGATCATGGCCAAGCTTGAAACCTGGATCCCCCGTAGCCGGTTACCAAGATTACGTGAAGTACCCTCAGAAGGTCTGCTAGATGATGTTAATGCAGCACTACAGATGATACCTACAACCACGATTACGGCAGCAGTGATCAGTGAGATGCTTGGCTACAAGTTGAACAGCCACAAGGGGCAGTACCCTCCATGGAGAAGGAGGCTAGAGGGCAAGATCAAAGTAGCACGGAGGGAGGTTAGGCAACTAACGGAGTTGCAGAAAGGCGCGACAAAGAAGGTGCATAAGAAATACATTAAGCTGTCCATACCTGAGGCCTTGGAAACTGCCAAGCAAAGCCTCACAGCCTTGGCCAGCCGCTTGAGGAGGTACACCAGAGAGATAGAAGGCAGGAGAATAAACCAGCTGTTCTCCACAGAACCAGCAAAGGTGTACTCTCAGTGGCAAGGGAACAATAAGAGAACAGCACCACCAAGGCTGGAGACGGAGCAATACTGGAAGAGCATATGGGAGAAAGACACAACCCATAACGGCAATGCTCAGTGGCTAGTGGATCTGAGGGCAGACCATAGCGACCTCCCTGAACAGGGTCCAGTAACCATCACAGTGGCAGATATCCAAGAAAGGGTCTCCAGTATGAAGAGTTGGACAGCACCAGGCCCCGACATGGTTCACGCCTACTGGCTGAAGAAGCTGACTGCACTCCACGAGCATCTGGCAGCACAAATGAACCAGCTGCTAGTTAATGAGAGACACCCGGAATGGCTAACCGAAGGTTGGACGGTCCTGATCCCCAAGGACCCCAAGAAGGACCGGTCCCATCCAACTACCGACCAATAACCTGCCTCAGTACTACATGGAAGCTCCTGTCAGGCATCATATCGGCTAAGATGAACAGGCACATGGGTCAATACATGAGCGGGACACAGAAAGGATTGGCAAGAATACCAGAGGCGCAAAACACCAGCTACTGGTAGACAGAACAGTCAGCCGAGACTGCAAGACCAGACTGACCAACCTGTGCACTGCCTGGATTGATTACAAGAAGGCCTATGACTCAATGCCCCACAGCTGGATACTGGAATGCCTAGAATTGTACAAGATCAACAGGACCCTAAGAGCCTTCATCAGGAACTCAATGGGGATGTGGCGTATAACACTAGAGGCCAACCCAAGCCCATAGCACAAGTCACCATCAAGTGCGGGATCTACCAAGGAGATGCTCTGTCCCCACTGCTGTTCTGCATAGGCCTGAACCCCTCAGTGAGATCATTAACAAGACTGGCTACGGATACCGACTACGGAACGGAGCGGTTGTCAGTCACCTCCTGTACATGGATGACATCAAGTTGTATGCCAAGAGTGAACGAGACATCGATTCACTGATCCACACTACCAGGATATACAGCAATGACATTGGAATGTCGTTCGGACTGGAGAAGTGTAGTCGGATGGTAACAAAGAGAGGGAAGGTAGTCAGAACTGAGGGGATCGAACTACCAGAAGGCAACATTGCAGACATAGAGGACAGTTACAAGTACCTGGGGATCCCGCAGGCGAATGGGAACCATGAAGAGGCCGCTAGGAAAGCTGCAACCACCAAGTACCTGCAGAGGATCAGGCAAGTCCTGAGGAGTCAGCTGAACGGTAAGAACAAGATCCGGGCCATCAACACCGCACGCCTGCCCGTGATCAGGTACCCTGCTGGGGTAATAGGCTGGCCAAAGGAGGAGATAGAAGCCACTGACATAAAGACAAGAAACCTCCTTACCATGCATGGAGGGTTTCACCCCAAGTCCAGCACCCTGAGGCTGTACGCTAAGCGGAAGGAAGGGGCCGGGGACTGGTGAGTGTCAGCACCACAGTCCAGGATGAGACAAGAAACATCCACGAATACATCACGAAGATGGCCCCAACTGACAGCGTGCTCAGTGAATACCTCAGGCAGCAGAAACCCAAGAAAGAGGAGGAAGGCGAGGAACCATCATGGAAGGACAGGCCCCTGCACGGTATGTACCACCGGCAGATAGAGGAGGTGGCTGATATCCAGAAATCCTACCAGTGGCTGGACAAAGCTGGACTGAAAGACAGCACAGAGGCACTAATCATGGCAGCACAGGAACAAGCTCTGAGCACAAGATCCATAGAGGCTGGGGTCTATCACACCAGGCAAGACCCCAGGTGCAGGCTGTGTAAAGATGCCCCAGAGACAATCCAGCACATAACAGCAGGGTGCAAGATGCTAGCAGGCAAGGCATACATGGAACGCCATAACCAAGTGGCCGGCATAGTGTACAGGAACATCTGTGCGAGTATAACCTGGAAGTCCCGAGGTCAAAATGGGAGATGCCCCAAGGGTGATGGAGAATGACCGAGCTAAGATCCTGTGGGACTTCCAGATACAGACAGACAAAATGGTGGTGGCTAACCAACCGGACATAGTGGTGGTAGACAAACAGAAGAAGACGGCTGTAGTGATCGATGTAGCGGTTCGAATGACAGCAACATCAGGAAGAAGGAACACGAGAAGCTGGAGAAATACCAAGGGCTCAGAGAAGAGCTCGAGAGGATGTGGAGGGTGAAGGTAACGGTGGTCCCCGTGGTAATCGGAGCACTAGGTGCGGTGACTCCCAAGCTAGGCAAGTGGCTCCAGCAGATCCCGGGAACAACATCGGAGATCTCTGTCCAGAAGAGCGCAGTCCTGGGAACAGCTAAGATACTGCGCAGGACCCTCAAGCTCCCAGGCCTCTGGTAGAGGACCCGAGCTTGAAGGATAAACCGCCCGCAGGGGCGAGATGGGTGTTTTGTTTTTTGTTTTTTTTACATACATATATACATATACATATATACATATACATATATGTATACATGTGTGTATATATACATGTATACATATATATACATGTATATATGTATATGTGTGTATATATATGTGTATGTCACAGATGGAAAATGCAGTATGGAAGTACAGCTGCTGGCTGCAGATGACCTCATCCCTAAACACCAACTGTGTTCTGATCCACACTCAGATCTTAGCCTGAGTCATACTTTTCTAAACTGTTGCCATATTTACACATGGACACTACGTGACGTGCCTTCTTTTTGACGTCCCACGCTGCTGCACACGTACTTCCAGTCATACAGTCTTTGGGAAAACTGACTTTAGCCTTGATCCCAGTAAACATCTTCCAGGTGAAATCCTAGCCTCAGGCACTTATTTTGGGACAAAAATATGGAACATTAAAACCATGTTTTGATCAGATATGGCTAATGATCAGTGGTTGACAGATATTACGGTTCAGTCCCACCGTCACTGTCACATCTGGTTTAGCATCACTGTAGCTATGTCCGTGTTCAGTGTGAGCTCTTAGAAACTGAACCTGGTTTTATGGGTCATCAATCAACAAGAGAATTCCTTTTAAAATGCTCTTACACTGTTGTTAAATTAGTGTAACATATTTGAGTTCACCGTGTGAAGCAGACTCAGATGCTGTGCTGGGATTCGTAATCTGGTGCTACCAGACTTATTCAGTGAGTTAAACCAAACTAGTGAAGCTCAGTCTTGGTGTTTAGCTTAGATTTATAATTGTGTTTAGTGATGTTTCACCATCAGTGACAGCACAGATATTCAGCTGCAAACACACACACTTCCTTTGGGGGTTGAACTGTGTGTATATAGCACACACTGTACTACAAGCTTCAACTCAGTTTAACAGACTTTGACACACACACACACACACACACACAGTCTGTTTGTAGGTCCAGTGCAGTGATGCGTGTGATCTAACCTACATGTTCAGGGCTCTTGCTGAACTGCGGTCAGCAGTGTTATAAAAGAGAGAGGGACGTCAAAGTGTGTTTGATCACATTCAGCTGAACCTAAAGCTTCCTCGTTTACACAAATCTACCCACGTGTGTCTAAAAGCTCGGCTTACAACCACACTCTGGGGTTAGATTTAAATCAAGCTGTACTAATTAATCGAGTAAGTGATGCTTTCCACATTTATTTCCACCCACCACCCCCCTCACATACCCGCACTGCCACCAGCACCCTCCTGGGCGCCCTTTAGCAAGAAACTGATTTCCTGTTTAAGACCTGGAGCTGACGTCACTGATTTCCCCGCAGGAAATACTAGTGGCACACAATAATTATTGTTGAAGTAACAGGAAATACTATTTTCATTATTTGTGGTAGCAGTGTGAGTTTTCTCATTTCCTAATGATTTGGTAACGTCGCCTCCTGCAGAAGACAAACTGGCTCAGCTGTGTAATCATGCAGTTTCCAACAACTACTAAAACAAGATAATGGAGATAAAAAAAACTACAGCTGTGCTGCACTGGCCTGCTCTGGTTTTGCCTTAAATATACCTTTCAGTTTTCTCTTTCGCAGTTCAGTTACTCTAATACTTGGTAAAGTATAATTGTGCTGAATAATCATGATCTGAGTATCTAAATACTGTAATGCTGATTTTGATTTTAGGAAAAAGAGCCCCACATTGCAGCACCATCAAGGCTTTCCCCACCAGTATGTATGTGTGTATACATATACAATATATAGTATATGGTGGCCTCTAGGGATGGGTATTGATAAGATTTTCACGATTCCGATTCCATTTTCGATTCTGTTTAATGATTTGATTCTTTATCGATTCTTTTTAAAAAGGAGAACACTAAGGTCGATTAGCTTAGAACTTTGTTTTATATCTTCTCTTTGAACAAGATAGAAATTTAGGAGTAACATGGCCTTACAAACCCAACAGTGAGGTCTTAAGAGATCCACAGCCTACGGCTCTTCAATGGGGTGTCACAGGGTCCCCGGGAAAAAAAAATGTAAATGTGAAATAATAAAATAAATATTCTTCTGTAGCAATAACAAAGTATAACATAAATTATTCTGTAGCAATTACACAAGAATATCCAGTAATGTCCCTGCCTACAATTAAATACATTCACTTACCGAAAATCGGGGACATCTGCTGTGGCAAATGGGTGCAAGCCTTTGACCACAAACTTAGTCACTGCTCGGTGACATTCGTCTATCCTGGCCTGAAAGGAGACGCTACCGGTAGACTGCAGCGAGAACTGCCAGCCAGACTCTGTCTGTCTCATCATGGTCACCTAAATGCACAGTAATGGCAGGTTTTGTAATAAGGCAGATCGCGCTAACATAATATTCACTGTTAGCTGATTATTTACCTGCCGCATTAACGGGAGAGGACGTGCAAACGTTACCGCTGCTGCTGGGTTGAGATTCACGAGTCCGGAGCGGAATTAAAACCACAACATTCATTTAAGGTCATCGCGTGTTTTGTGAGCAAATGCTTTTGCATATTCGTAGTGTTTCCTCCTTTAAATGAAATATCTACTTTGCAAGTATTGCAAGTTGCCCCGTTGTCATCCGTTCTCGTAAAGTATAACCAAACTTTTGAGCGTTTGAGCCGCTTAGGCGCCCTGCCAGGTAAATGACGCTCCGCAACGTGGTGACGTCATTCGGGGCGACTGGAATCGATAAGGGAATCGTTTAAAAAATGGCAAACAATTCCAAGGAATTGAAACAGTGGGAACCGGTTCTCAACAAGAACCGGGTTTCGATACCCATCCCTAGTGGCCTCCCGATGAGGCCACTAGGGATGACCAATTAAACTAAGATAGCGGAGTGCATTACACAGCAGTTGTTTTGTTTGACAGCCCTATTAAAGATTAATATCAGTCTGTACATGCTTCAGATAGCTTTTCATCAAATTCTTTAATTCTCACTCGCTTTCACAACTTTGTACTTTTGTGTTACTCGCAGCAACAACTCCACCTCATTGTCAGTCCATTTAAAAAACTTGGTGCTTTTCCTCAATATTCTGCTGCGACGTTTCAAAGAGCCAGAAAGTAAATAAGCGGCAGACAGAAATGAGCCATGTAGTGTCAGTAGGAATGTGATTAGAGCAAGATTATGTGGTCCTGGAATAACAAGCTTCATCACTTTGTATTTTTTCCAAACAAATGAAACCAATTGATTTGTGCACAGCAGGAATAATCTAATGAGGATTCTTCTGCTGATTGAAGGAAAGCTGCCGTGTTCCCTGTCAACTTCACTCCACTTTAATCAGATGTTAGTATCCATAAACTGTTCAAAAGACTCACATCAAGCTTTTTTAGGTTGTTATTGTAAGAAAATAAAAAGTCTCCTATTTTGAGATTTGTAGAGATTAAACGTGGACGCGCTGAAAGCTGAACTGTATCAGGCCAGTGGTGACATTTCCAGATCTTTAGCTCTTAACATTTGACTGCTCGTGTGAAACACTTTGTGCTTTATCGTTTGCTTCATGAAAAAATGTTTGAAAGTGTTAGACCACCTGGTGGACTAGCAATGATTTTCATGCTGTGGTCTGGACTTTGACTATATGCAGAGCGGATCTTTGAGGATCACGAGAACCTCGTGGAGAACCTGCTGAACTGGACCAGAGACAGCCAGAACCGCCTGATGTTCACTGAGCGTATAGAGAAGTATGCTCTGTTCAAAAACCCCCAGGTGAGACACATGCACATGTAAAGCACCCTGCAATTATGACCCAATGTTTATAAGTTCAGGCTCTTAAGAATCTAACGCCAGAGACACGCATGACAAGCCGCTTTGTCACGCGTGTCTCTTCTTTGCCAGCTGGGTCTCATCCAGTTTGTCAGAACAGCAAGAGTTCAGCTGAGTTTTCTGTCAGAGGAGGTGGAGAAGCTTCCAGGCAAATCTTGTAAATGGTAACAGGTGATGAGCAAGCTGGAGAAGTGGCATGTTGTCCCTCACAGTGCCGCAGGACACCGCTCTCATTCATGGGGACGGATTCTTGCAAGTTGCACCAGCTTGGAGTGCCGGGTTCCCAGTGGAGTCTCAGATCTCCTCCACATGCAACATGCAGGTCACAGTGGGACTATTTTCTGAACATAAGGGTTGACCTTAACCAGAAGTTGGACAATAATGAGCCGATTGCTGCGACTTCTCGACTGAACCTTCTCTTGTAGTTCCAGCCACTGCTCCTCACCTACCCTTTGTTTCTCATGCTCACTGTCTACTGCAGAACTACTTGTTGGGGAGGAAGGAGACATGCGAGATGGCCGAGAGGAACAAGGAGGCTCTATTAGAGGTTGGTTTCTATTTTTATTTTTTTGTCCTCATCAGATTCCCTTCTGTTGGATCCTTACATGAAACACTGGCTAAACATGTAGAATGAGTGCTACACGTGCTGGTTTTAATTTCAGGCGAAAATAAAAATGGTGCTTTTTATATCAGGAGTGTTTCGGGGGCAGCTCAGTGTCTGTCCCTGAGATGGAGGGTGTCTTATGGCTGAAGGAGGATGGCAAAAAGTCCTGGAAGAAGCGCTACTTTCTGCTGAGGGCTTCAGGCATCTACTATGTTCCCAAGGGCAAGGCCAAGGTGTGTAATGGAGGCAGCACTTTGTCACATAGTCAGTGTTTGGGTGCAAAGTTGTGAGATATGTGTGTTTGTGTAGGCATCCAGAGACCTGGCTTGTTTCCTCCAGCTGGATCATGTTAATGTCTACCTTGGTCAGGACTACAAGAGCAAGTACAAGGCTCCCACAGACTATTGCATGGTGCTGAAGGTAGGCGGACATAATCTTCCACTGCCATCTAGTGGTGAAAAACTGTAGTGACGCTTGGATGGGTCTAAAACTAATAGTATCCAGTGAGATAATGCAGCGTGTGTTTTTGTAGCACCCTCAGATCCAGAAGAAGTCACAGTACATCAAATATCTCTGCTGTGATGATGTCAGAACCCTGCAGCAGTGGATCAACAGTATTCGCATCGCTAAGGTAAACGTCACGACACGGCTGCGAGTTTCACACAGTCTCCTTGTCATATTACATTACACGAGGGCTCTAATTTGAGATGATTCAGTCGTAGTATATGATGTTAGTGCGGCTCACAGACTGTGGGACACAGGACCATGCTGGTGCACCAGGAGTTTGCCAGTGTTTAGGATGCTGTTGTGTATTTAAAAACAACAACAACTCGGATCCTGTTTTTATTGTTAAATGATGTGTTTTAGCTCTAATTCTTTTCCATGGTCTAACACCCTGTACCAGCTAACTTTGCCAAACTTTAAGTTACTCAGCGCTCTAATTGCCCGTGTGCTCTTTCTCTCACCCTACCTGTTTATAAGAGTGTGTAACCTGTGACTTGACTGAAGTCCACTGTGCACAGAGCTGTGTGTGAGGCTGTGTGTGTGACAGCCCACAGATGAGATCTAATAAGCATGCCTTATATTGCCTGTTATTAGTTTACAATAAGTCATTTTCACTTATTCACCACTGATTTATGATCGGCGTGCTGTTACTGACCCCCCCAGTGTTTATTCCTGCCCCACAGTGCCTGATGCACATGGTGGGAGCGCTATGGGGATGCTGTGTACTTGCTGAAGTTGCCTCTCTTGTGTAAAGTGTCACCTGTGTATGTGTCCATCAGTACGGAAAGCAGCTGTACATCAACTTCCAGGAGGCAATGAGGAGGTCAGAGGCAGCCTATGATTGGTCCTCCCTCTCTTCGTCTTCCATCAAGTCTGGATCCAGCTCCTCCAGCCTTCCAGGTTCGTCTGCCTCCTTTGGTTGAGATCATTCACTGGCAGGTTCATAGCAGTGTGTTGTTACATATGAATGTATATCTCACCTACAGAAGAACACATTAGGGCTGAAGGAGCACTCAGAGCCCGATAAACATTGCTGTGAAAAGATCCCTGCAGCTGGATTCTTTCAAACATGAGCTCATCTTTTCTCTCACGTCAGAAAAGGCCTCCAAGTAGACACGCTAAAAGCACTGTCATCAGTTTTTCAATGTTTTGTTAACCCTCCAGAATCCCAGTCCAACCACTCGAGCCAGTCAGACAGTGGTGTATCAGAGATGACATCATCGGGCCACACCCGCTCCCAGAGTGTCGTCAGCTCCATTTTCTCTGATGCTTGGAGGAGAGGAACGCAAGGAGAGGTGCGGTCATGCTCACACAGTGTGTTCCTTCCATCATCTGTTTGCTTGTGTTCTGCCTTTGCCCATGTTTCCCCTCTGCTTTCCTACCAGTGATCAAAGATGAAGGGACGTATCCCAGTTCCACTTTGTGCAGGAGGAGGAGGGAGTGGAGGTTAGACAGGAAGTGATGTAACCGGCATGTTAACAGCTTGGCTGCAGTCTTTAAAACACTGGTTTTATTTGAAGTGACACTTGGGCTGCAGTTGTATAAAAATTGACAATCATGAGATTGAACAGCTGATTAAATCTGGTAGATGTGACAGATGTTTTCCTTTTGTGTGACCTCGACTTTAGGCCTATGGTGCTTCCTCCAGCATTTCTGTGCATTAGTTTGAAGGCCTTGAAAAGCTGTTAGTGGATCACACAGTCATACATTCAGATTAAAACCTGTGAAAATACCCCAAACAGTACGAGTCTTTAAAAAGCCCTACAGTAAAAACAAGCAAATGTAGATATTGCAGATGTATAGTTAGGATTCAGGACTTTTCGTTGGTCGTCAGAAAGCAAGTAGCTGCTAACACAAAGCTAAATCATTCAAAGTGTTGTACAAGTGTTTGCAAGTCAGGGTTTTACAAGATTTTCTTTTTGCTGCTGAGCAGCAGCCAGTGCCAGCATTTATAATTGGGCTTAATTTAGCAATAAAGATTTTTACAGAGATTTCTGTCATGTAATGTAACACGGGCTTGTTGCCATTACTGTACGTGGAGTGGTCACACTCACGGGCACGGTGACCCTGGTAAGGTTAGAGTTAGGACGATCCCGCCGGCTTGTCTCAATGGCGACATCTACATGTTGGTTTTCACCTGTTTTAAACGGCTGCAGCTGACCTGTTGGATTTCCTTCCTAACCTCGTGGTGTGAATGCCCTAACTATCAAACATTTTAATAAATGACACTGTTTAACTAAAGCTAACCAGACATATTTGAGCCCGGTTCACGATGAACGTGACATCGTTCCTTTCGTCTGTTTGAGTTTGATGCCAGATCAGAGGCCGTTAAACAAAGAGTTTATAAAGAAAGCTGGAACTAACTTAGACAGGATCTCGTGAACAGCAGCTAAACCACAAACTGCCCAAGACAAGCGTGTCAGAGGAACCTTACACCTGTCCAGAATGCCCCTCTGCACTAAAACTTTAACATAACAGTAACTTTAGAATCAGAGAAATTTTATGAATCCCAGATGGAAATTGAGTTTTCACCTAACCCTAACCCCTAATATACAACAAACACGAACAAGAACTCGTATTATAGTAATTAGTGTAGAAACAAAGTTACAAAGTTAGATAAATACTGACATAAATTGATAAATATAGAGATGTAGGAATAAAGATACATATGAATATAAAAGGACAACTTATAACATTTTATACGAGATAAAATCCGTTTGGGGGATTTAACAATAAACTATGTTGATACAACTGTAACAAATTAAAAAACTGACTTAAAAGAAACAAACAAACAAGACATATTTTCAGTTTTATTGATATAGCGTCAACTCACAACAACGAGGTGCTTTATATTGTAAAGTAAAGACCCTGCAATAATACCGAGACAATCCCAACAACCAGACAAACCCCCTATGAGCAAGCATTGGGCGACAGTGGCAAGGAAAAACTCCCTTTTCAAAGGAACAAACCAGACAGGAAAAGGAACACTGTGGAGGAGAATGTTAATAATGATTAAATATAAACTGGTGTATAAACACATAATTTAATAACAAACAAATTTAATACCTTTGTATGGAAAATATAAGGCATGTTAAGACCTCACAATTTGAATTTGTAATGACTCTTCAGTAAATGTTTCTGTGGGTGTTCTCTGCACTCGTTTGATGTCTCGCTTTCTTGTGGATTTTTTAATTTTTAGAGTCGGGTGCCTTAACCTTTGGTCATTTTTTCTTTTTTTTCCTCCTTCCCTTCACCACATCTTTATCCTGCATCCCACTTCCCGCTCTGATCTCTGTCTCTGCAGATGATGAAGATCGACCCGATCAGTAGACCCATCCCTGTGCAGATACCCAGCCTCTCCCCCCAGCCACTCCCTCTCTCTCAGCCTCAGACTCCACCATCCCGGAGCAGCTTCACTGACAGCCTCGTCCCATCTGAGGATTCCTCCCCGTCACCGCCGTCGCCTCCTGCACTGCCCCCTGTAGCGAGTGTGGCCCATCAGCCGGCACCTCCCGCCTCATACGTGAAGTACAGCACGCTAGCTCGCCTGCAGAGCCAGAACCAATCCAGAACACAGCAGGCGGGTGCCCCCCCACCCTCACTTTCCAACTACAACACCCTTCCAGCTGCCTACAGCACCTCCCCTCAGCTACCACCATCTCCTCCCCCTCCTCCTCCACCCACGGCACCAGCTCCGGGCTCAGCCATGGCAGCGTTGAAATTTGGCCCTCCAAGCCCATCGGCTCTTCCACCACCACCCCCACTGGAGGAGGAGCTGACACAGGAGCCCTCCTATCTCCCACCCCCTCCTCACCCTGAGAGCCTGGATGCCAATGGGTTGCCACCTCCACCACCTCCAGAGCCCATCCCTAACTCATGCACTCAACTCTCCAACACAGGCCTCCAACAGTTCCTGGCACAGAAGTTTCCCAACATGGTGTATGACTTCAGCCCAGCAGTTCCTGAGGATAACTCTCCCCCACCTCCTCCTCCGCCTCCCACTGAGCTGTCTCCTCCAGCCTCCCTGCAAGGTCTCCGACCTCTGTCACCTAATGCACCACCTCCTGCACCTCCCAAAACCTTCACTGGAGGATTTCCCCCTCTCACTGCTCCCAAACCCTCAGGCCCCTCTTCCCTTCCCATCGCGCTCTCACCTGTGTCTCCAACACAGCCACAAGTTGGACACGGATCATTTAAAAAGCAGCAGAGTTTCTCCACAGGACACTCCCCAAATCAGCCACCTCCCACTCTGCCAAAGCAGCACAGCCTTTCCTCCAAAAATCTCGCCATGTCTCCCTCTTCCACCTCCTCTTCTGTCTCCATTGCAGCTGCTACCTCCTCTTTGGTCAAACAGATCGTCAATCAGTTCCCAGGAAACTCTGCCCCTAACTCCAACATGGAGGGATCCAAGATCGCTGCCCCTCTGTCTCCTCCAGCAGTTAAGGCCAAACCAAAGTGGCAACCTGGCAGTGTCGTGGCTCCACAGTCCCCAGAGTTTCCTCCACCTCCTCCCGACAGCTCCCTGGGAGAGTTCCCTCCTCCTCCCTCTTCTTCTTCGTCCTCCAAGACAAGTTCACCGATAAAGAAGTCGCCTTCCTCCTCGTCCACAGGATCCTCCAAAAGGGGCCCTCCACCTACCCCTCAGAGAGCCTCCTCTATCCGCTCCAGTTCATCAGGAGAGACCCAGGAGGAGAGGCCCAAGACGGTTGAGAGCCTGGTTAGCAAATTTGGCCAAGCTCCTCAAATGGGCACCTCGTCGAGCTCCTCGTCAGCGACAGGGTCGCCTTCTAAAGACTCTTCCTCGCTTCCTGCTCCGCTACCCAAACCAGGGAAATTGAATCTGGCGAACCTGCCGCTGGCGCTCCAGGGACTACAGACCGGGCAGCACCACCAGCCATCTGATTTTCAATGTCCTCTGCCCCCACCTCCTCCTTCCCAGCCTCCTCACCTCGATTCATCCCCAGACTACTTCCCACCTCCCCCCAGTGACTCTGAGCTCTTTCCTCCTCCTCCTCCTCCTTCCCACCCATCAGATTTCCACCACCCCCCAAAAGTGGCAGTGGTAAACCCCCAGCCCCAGATGCAGTTACACCAACAGCCGGCAACCTCCTCCCTATCCTCGTCATCATGGAAACAAGGGTCACTGAAAAAGGGGGCGGTCCTTCCTCCAACACTGAACCGGCGAACGAGCAACACGGCCCAGTACGATCATACAACTTCAATGCCCCTCTCACCACCACCTCTCTCTCAGACCCCACCCCCATCACTGTCTTCTTATTCCTCCTCACCTGTTCCCCCCACCTCCCCCAAATCAGTTGCTCCAGGCTCCCTGGCACTAAAATCTCACTTCCTGGAAGACCTAAACAGAACCCTTAAGAGGAAGTCTGTGTCTCGCCACGGCTCGCTTACCTCCTCCCACCTCATCTCCTCCTCCAAGATGGAGCTTGTGGGCACCATGGACGACATGGCACTCCTTCCCCCTCCTCCACCTGAGCTCCTGCAGCAACAGCAGCAGCAGGGAGTCCGAGGACACTCTCAGACTTTATCTCGCCACCACACACACTCCCACTCCGCCAAACACACCAACATCTCAGGCTATGCAACACTGCGGCGAGGCCCGCCTCCTGCTCCGCCGAAACGGGACCAAAGCACCAAACTGACCAGTGAGTGGTAGGGGAAGGAGGACCCTGTGGGTGGAGCTTAAAGAACTGAACTCACCAATTCGGTGTAGTTGTTCCTGAAGAGAAAAAATAATTAATGTTTCTCTCTCCTTGTCTGTCTCTCTCCATCCTAAACCATCCACCCTTGGACTCTGAGAAAGTAGCAAGTGTCCTACTCTTAATCTCAGACCCTGATTGTTAATATTAACCTCATTACTCTTATCATTAACAATACAAGTTTAATCCAATAAGTATGAAATATGTATATATCTGTATACAAGCAAAGCAGAAAAGTCACCTATCGAGCTTTTTTCACAATGTCTGTGCAGCTTTGCATTGAAACACGACAAGAGACAAAGACTTTAACGGCAACAGAGACCTTTTGCTGCAAAACAACAGGTACTGCATGGAGCCATGGCAGTAATGTTACTGATTAAGGGAAGGAGGGAATAATTGAAGGACGGCACGGTGTGTAAATGTGTATTGTGAACTGAGGGGGGGGAGGGTGAGGAAGGCGGGGAGCCCTTAGAGGGAGGTTTGCCATTTATTTCCAACTGTTTTTGTGTGTGTTTTTATATAAGATTATTTAATACTGGAAAGATATTGTTGTTATAGTTATTTTAAGATTTTAAGAAGTGTCCAAAGCGAATAAGTTTGACTGGAGATGAGTCTGCCTTCTTCTCTAAAGATCTGGGCTGCCAAAACTATTATACAGCCAGTTCCACTGGGTTTATATTTGGGTCATTTCTAAATAAGTCTCTTTTTTTCACTCTTAGCCTCTTAACAAACCACCAAGTAACCAGCAAACCATTTAGGGTTAGATTGCATTTCAGACAGATGTTAAACAAGCCGAGTTTGAGGAACCAGAAGATGCTACTTTTGATATCAAGTCCCTCCATGGAAAGGAGCAGATGTGAGGTTAATGTTACACAGGTTCACTGGTGACCTGGTGCATGTTAAGAGATTAAGAGCTTTGTGGCTGATTGGTTGCTGACTCCCAGGGGGTAAAACCAATTGGTTGAATATCTGCTGATTGAAAACATGTTCAGGTAGACATTCAACTAGGGATGCTGGGCACAGACGATACACAAATTAGGACTGAAATTATGTCACACAAGTATATTTGCGCCAGTTGTTTTCTCGTCTTTCCTCTGTAGAGGCCATCAGGATAGACCTGGACTTCTTCTCTCACAGCTGTCTGAATTTAAGTGTTATGATGAGTCAGGTTTAATTCTCTGAGCTCAGCTTTAGTGCTCCAATATCAAACCTGTCCTTTTAATGACAGACATAATCACTACATTGTTTAAACAGAAACTGTGTCATTAGTGAGTGATAGCTAGAAGGCTTGGGTGGTATTCCCCCCACCCTGTCACAGCAGATGGTGGGCCTCCCTCAATGTTGTAGAGCTCTTCCTGTTAAAAGGAAGTTCATCCTCCCCGCTGTCACCACACTGTCCTCACAGAATATCATCACACTGTAACGTCTTTGCCCGTACTAGTACAAGGCACTCAGCCACTCGTTTTGGGTCCTATTGAATAAACAGTTAAGTTCATTATGTAAATCCTTGTCATGCTGTGTTTATCAGGTATACTTGTAACTGACAAGTCATTAGCCAAAGAGCCTTTCACAGTCAGACCTGCCTCTCTTTCATCAAATGTGCTAATATCGCAGCTTCAAAATGGGAACTGAGAAACCAGTGGGTGACATCACGGTGGCTCCGTTCGTCTTTTATACTGTCTGAGTGGAACGATAAGCTGAGCTCAGCGAGCTGTGAAATCTGGCAAATGCAAATAGTAAACAAAGTGTAACTCGTTCCACTGATAAAGGTGAGCCAGCTAACACAGACAGCTGTGCGTACCATTAGCTGTAGTAAGTTGTAGCTAAAGAGGGTAACACTTTGATCTAGAGTGGTCAGTGGGTGTGTTAGCAGCAATATGTGGAAGAATGTAGTGTTGTTGGGGGGTTAAATGGAAATTAAAATGTAGACTGATGCAGCAATCTCAAAGTAAGAAAACCACCCAGCGTGTGGCTAATGTTTGATGTGCTAGCACTAGGTGATGCTAGCCTTCCATGTCTGAGTGAAATTTACAAGATACTTTCCCACTGTGCAAGCTGGGGTCAGGGTAGGGGCGGAGATGCAGACAAAGTTTTTGTACATAGAAAAAACTCCTAACATGAAATAACCTGGTAAAATATGAGAAAAATACTGCCCAAGCCTAATAGCAATGAAAGAAGACTGTTGGAGTGTGTGTTGTTTTAACTATTATTCAGTCACTTTGTTAGTTAGTGAAAGTGTGTTACCACTGAAGTAATTAAACACTAAAGGATATGCTGGGAACAAGTGCCTGAAAAGCAACATTCTCAAACTGTTAAAAGCATTGTGTTTACATCACACCCTGACCACCCTAAAGCCGGGAGTCATATGATCTGTGACATACTCTCTAGCATCGTTGTGTGACGATGTAGCCAAAAAACACTCATCTGGAAAAACCGTAGGACGAGCTTTTATGGGGGCAACAACTAGATAGGATGACCGAGAGTAGCATAGCTCTGTTGGCCTTAATGTCCCATTACTGGAACATGCTTTTGAAAATAACAACAGCTTCTATTAGGACAGGTTCAGGTGCAATTAACTCATAGAGCCATTAAATGCACAATTTCACTTTTCTATTACTTTTGCACCCCCTGGTGGTGTTTTTTTGTTTGTTTTTAAGAGTGGATGGGGCTTCAGTCAACTGCAAGCATTTTGAGCCCTGTTTAAACAGTAACACTGTTCACACTGAGCTCTGAAACATCCACATCTTACCCTGATGTTAACCTTTGGAGTTGAAATATCTATCAGATTAAGGTGACAGCTCTGTGAACTGTTTACCTACAAGATTCACTGGTTGCAGGATCCCACCCACATGTTGTTAAACATTTAGGGTTAACGTTTGGTTAAAATAATATTTTTTGATCTGTGGGAAATCATTGTGGATATTTTTCAGCACTGCCTGACACGAGGAAAGAGCACCCTGTTAAAAAAATACACTTCTCTGGTGCTAAGAGGCATTTTTAAGGACTCTAAAAGCAATGGCATATAGGAAGGAGTGGATACAACCCATGACACTGTCAGTCAGCTATCGTAGTTAGCCTGTATAAGTCAGTACATAAAATCACACATGAATGATTCTGTTTTAGCAACATGTCTTCTGATACTAGTCAGAGGGTACATGTGGTTAGAGTAGCCAGCAGGACTTTTCAGGTCAGTCGAGTAGTTAGTCTGCTGCTCCATCCCTCCATTCTTATAGTTACTGAAACTTGCTCTGTCATTTTTGATAAAGTTTTTAAATCCATTTTCTGATCATTCTTTTTTCTAAGTATTTTATGTGCCGTTTAACCTCACTCTGTCTGTACCTTCCTGTTTTTAATCCTGCCTGATAAAAATCCTCTGCATGACATGTCACCACCACTGCAGCAGCACAGATGCCAAAAATATAATATTCCTGCCCCAGTTTGGCAATCATCTCCGCTATCAGTTGTTTTTTCCCCCTCCGGTTTGTAATTATGGTGAGAAAATGGTTTAAGTTCGTTTTAACATTACAACCGCCTGTTTTGTGATATTGTTGGGGAGGTTGGAGGGATTCACCTGAGAGAAATACTTCCTATAACACGCTACCCTGCTGGAAAGTACTCACTCGGTGTATTTCAACGACACTCGAGATATAGTTTGACGCTGATTGATGTCTTAAAAATGTCTTGCTCAAGGACACCCAGCAGAGCACATGGCTGTTTGGTGTCACAACTGCTGTTGCATTTAAAATAAAGGAGAAATAATTCAAACGTGTGCAGATCTGAACGTTTGTACACAGGTCTGTAAGCCGTGTTAGTGTGTGGACCCTAGAGCCATGTTGTGAACATGCCTGTTAGAGGGTAAACTGATGCACAAAATGCACACAGTGATGTATGCTTAGATAGAGTATGTGATATTACATTTACGTTGTAGTCTTTGTTTATAAAAGATCCACAAAATGAGTCGATCAAAACCGACAACCAAAGCAAAAAGTGTAGTTTGTCTTGAACAGGGGTGGGTAGCTCCAGGCCTCGAGTGCCGGTGTCCTGCAGGTGTTAGATATCACCCTGGTTCAACACACCTGAATCACATGATTAGTTCATTACCAGGCTTCTGGAGAACTTCAAGACATGTTGAAGAGGTAATTTACCCATTTAAATCAGCTGTGTTGGATCAAGGACACATCTAAAACCTCCAGGACACTGTCCCTCGAGGCTTGGAGTTGCCCACCCCTGGTCTAGAGGCCAAAAACATCCCAGGCTTTCTTTGAAATGTCCCATTTAAAGGAGTAAATAATTATTCAGAAGCTCAGCAGGGTTGGGCTTGAATGGGAGACCGCCTGGAATTACCAGGTGTTTTTAGCAAGCACAGCCATGCTGCCCCGAACATCGGCGGAGCGGGGGGGGTGGCTTACTGGGCTTAAGCCCGGGTTGTTGTTTCAGAACCCCGGGGTCTTTTGGAGTGTAATTTGTTTCATAGTTAGACTATGAAACAAATTACATGCGTGACTGACAACTGTATAAAACAAAAACTACACACAATATATGAAGCACACAGCGCAAAATTCCCCCTAATTTTGGTACGATCTGAGCTCAGGCACTAGGCGACTGACCACAGCACCTACTGTTAGCGAGGGGGGAGAAGCTGCTGCCTGCGAGTTTGCTGTAGGAGAAGCGCAGACAGAGGAGAGCTTACGTTTGAGCAGGTACCAAAGCAAATCATTCGTACTGTACAAATAATGTACATATGACGGTGTATCACAAAAGATTGATATCAAACTGATCACTTGGCCCATATTGTGTTACTTGCTCTTCGAGTGAATCAACAAATGTCGAAATGAAAAGCCGAACAACAATGCTGCTGTTTTTTTTGTTTTGTTTTTTACAGAGTCTTAGCTCACATGTGTGTTTATTTCATATTTTCAGTTGTTACCCTCCACGGCTAAACAAAGCACGAAATCGGTTTCAGTTATGTACTGATGAACACAACAATGGACATGAGCTTCTTTCAAAGAAAAAACTCAGGTAGATGTTATTTTATATATTATGCTGTTGTTCAGTATATTTCTATGCAAAACAAGGGGAATTTCAATACACAGCAGTATATTCACAGTTGAAACCACATATTTACATACACTTTAGGGAAAAAACAAGAACATTTTTTTTTACTGTTAAACATCAATTTAGAGTAAACTTTTTTGTTTTAGATAAATAAATATTGAAATATCTTTTGAATTAGTTAAATGTCAAAATAAAGAGAGAGAGAGATGTCTATTTTTTTTATCACTTTCATCAGATTTCAGAGTACATATACACTAAGTTTATTGTTAATTAATAAGAAAACTCCAGACGATTCCATTCTGAGCTTAAGAAGCTTCTGATAGGTTAGTAGAGTCCATGTGAGTAAATTGGTGGCACACCTGTGGATCCATATAAGGCACCCCCAACACACAGAGCCTGTTTCTTTGACATGGGGAAATCAAGAGATATCAACCAAAACACCAGGAAAAGAATTGTGGAGCTCCATAAGTGTGGCTCAATTTTAAATACAATTTGGTGCCATTTCAATTAAGAAATACTCTCTTTACTCTTAAATTTAACATGTGATTTTTATATTTTTTTTATGATTTTTATATTTATATATTGATATATATATTTTTTCCTATATGAAGTCATTCTTTTTTGAACAAAACTCAAAACACAGCCTAATAAATCTTTCAGTCATTTCTACACCCCCCCCCCATCTCACATGCATACTACCCTTTAGGGCTAAGCCCCGGATGTATAAGATGTCTGGCTCCGCCTCTGGCCCCAAACACCTCCGATCTCATCTGATTGTGCGTGTATGAATGTGTGTGACTGGGTGAATGAGGCATTTCATGAACCACTATATAAGAACCAGTCCATTTGCCTTGGTATAAAAAATAATAATTGGTTTTGGTCTCCATATACACGTCCCACCTTCTTGACAGCTGTGTGTTTGTGAATTGTTAGATAATTTCACTTAAGATTAAAGTGTTGAGGTGCTTTGTAAAATGTAAATAAAAATAGAATAAATCCATATTTTGTTCATAAGAGAACACAAACAATAAACAAACCAAATGTCAGCTCCTTTTGAATTTGATAGCACCAACACAAAACATTGAGGAGAGCCGTGTTCAGCACAGTGTAGGATCCACCCAGATTTAATATCTGAGAACTGAGGGGAGCTGTTGCCGGGTGTTTGATGATGCAGACACAGTTTTTTGCAACTTGGTGAACCTCTGCCCATCTTTCTCTCTGAGAAACTCTTTATGCTCAGTCATGTTACTGACAGAAACACTGTGTGAATGTAGTCCATTTAAAGCCAGCAAAGAAAGCTGAAGAGAGGCAAGCAAAAGAAACTATTTCCATGTTTTGCAGTTATATGGATGTTTGCTTTTTAAGATGGTGTAACCAGGTTAGTTTTACAAATCTCACCTCAATGTGACAATCATAAGTTTGACAACTGTTTTGAAAATTGGAAGGCTATGTATCCTCGTTTAGGTGTGGCTGCAGCTCAGGTGGCAGAGCAGGTTGTTAATCACAACAAACAAACAAGCATGGTCACATCAAAGTAAGACAGAGTATTTGTTTTATTGAACTCTTTGTAGGAGGTGGATCACTGCAGCATCACGAGAAAGAAACACTTCATTTTGGTGTGTTATGATGAAGACTTGTTTAGGTGCTTTTAAATGATGCATGCATAAATCATCAGTTGAGACAAAAGACAGGCATAGCTTCGGGGTCTGAAAAGGTCAACGATATAGGAACATTATTTTAAGTGACTTCTGTTTGTGTCTGTGAGGAAATGAGCCTCCTCCCTTACTCTGTGTCCTCAGTAGAGTCACACAGTAGAGTCCTGATGACGTTATGCTTTCAGTTGTCAGAGTCGGATCTTTTTAAATATAACATGTAAATTTTGTAAATGATGGTGATTACTAAAGTGGTGATCCGGAGGATGTTCAGTGACCAACAGTCTGTGATGGACAATTAGACAACGCTGATGATCCTTCCCTCGCTCATCATGGCACAACACCAACATGGTGGTGGTGAAAACATTCAGCTCGAGTTTTCACAAAAGGATGTTTATGGGTCATATTAGAGTGGTCACATAAATCCAAGGAAATGCTTGTAAATGTTAGAGGAGCTGGTCAGACACTTCCACAGATCTCACTGCTAATGGACAGCTGAGGTTGGAGGTCTTGTTCAGCTTCAGTATGCCATCAGTGTCGGGGATCCTGCTGCTCCACGCAGGGATGAAAACACACAGAAAAGAAGACACTGTGATTGACCCCCACTTCTAGCTGCATAGCTGTTGATATATGGGCTACACTGATTTGTGCTTGTTGCCACAATAAAAAAATGAATAATCATTATCATAATCAATAATAATTTAAAGCTTCAGTATGTGTAAGAAGAAATGCTCAAATCGTGTGTTTGTGTGGAGAGAGAGCAACACAGAGACTTCACTGCCTTTATGAGTTCACCAATGATTAAACATCAGACAGTTGTGTATTGTGTGTTGGATCTTGTGTTTCCATTCTATTGTTGCAGTGTGTTACCAATACGTTGATCCACTGAGACTCAGTGTAGATGTACAGAGCCTTTCTGTCCGTGCGAAGCACCATCACATTCTCGACGCGCAGCCTTCTCATCACTTTCTCTCCATCCGCAACAAACACCTGCGGAGTGACACATGAGCCTGCTGATGAACAGTCAAAAGAACTTGTTTACACAATGGTACAAAGTCCAGGTCTCCAGCTGGTTTCCTCTTCATGACAACTGCAGGTGGGGTGAAAACGTTTTATACCTCCTGTGTTTGGACCAAGGATTACTGCTAGTTTGACAGCTGTCACAACACGAGCAGCCATAAAAGAATTGCTTTGTTTACAAATTAGAAATTCGATTACAGCGTAACTGAACATGTAACTGAACAAGCAGATGGACCTCATGGCATGCTGAACTATTCTGTGACTTCAAAGTTAGACTATAAAAGCTTACTAGTGGCAGTGGTTTCAAAATAAGGAATCCAGAGCTGCTGGGTCATCATAGCTAGAATCACATTTTATTGAAAGTCTGTGGTAAGCTAGCATGTGTGAATTCTGGTCCATTTGTCTGTGTTACTATGGGTGTGCTGCTCCCCACTGTTTCAGGTCCAATAAAACAAAAGTCTTGCTTTAAAAAATGCACTGGAGTGAGATGGTGTAAAGATTACTCCCCAGCAGAGTAATACAGTTTAACCAGAGTGTGACACTGACCGTGTGCACTCTGTCCACCAATCGTTGTGGGGTCTGAACCTGTGAACAGTTGCATGTGGCTGGAGGACCTGGGTTTCCTGTTTCTCCCTCCATGCCTGGTAGGATATACACTAAGAAAACACAAGGCATAATCAGCTTTCTGCTAACAATTTTATATTTCAAGTTGTTTCAACAAGGCCATCAGGTCACAGCTTTATCCTCTCTGGATATATATGCCTGCTCCATGTCTGTGTCGTTGGCCTGAACGACATTGCCCTATTAAATAATGTGTAAGTAAGTAAAACTTTATTTATATAGCACCCTTCTAGATAAAAGATCACAAAGTGCTTCACACAGGGATGACAAAGTATAAAACAGAAACAGACAAAATGCAATTCTAAAAAGATGTGTCTTTAGTTGTTTTTTAAAAGAAGCTACTGAGTCCAGAGATCTTAAGCTCAGTGGGAGAGAGTTCCACAGTCTGGGAGCCACAGTGGCAAAAGCTCTGTCTCCCTTAGTTCTCAGCCTTGAATGACAAGTAGGCCCTGATCACATGACCTGCTAGGGACATAGGGCTGCAGAAGTTTAATGATGTAGGCAGGTGCTTGTTGCAGTGTTTTGGACAATCTGCAAACGCTCCAGGGAGTTTTTGTTCTTAAACATGTAAACAGTGAATTACAGTAGTCCAGTCGTGATGAAATGAAGTGTGAACTAAAGTGTGGTTTTATACCGATTATTATGCTGCATGAAAGGATTATTACAGGTTATATAAACCTGGAGTCTGCAGCATTAAAATGGTTCTTGTGGCTTTATTGGTTGTGCAAACATCTGGAAAAAGCAATGTCACACAAAAAGGCGTGACCAAAGAAAAAAAAAAGTAATTATATACAATTTTATACAGTGTAGAGATGTAGATGGGAGTATTCTCTGTAATATAAATAATTACATTACAGAGCATAGTTTCTTTAGCACAGTTTCATGCCTCCCTGATGCTGTCACTGTCTAAAAAGTCTTGAACCTTGAAAAGAATTTCCTAACCTCAATCAGACTTCTGGTGAAATCAAATTTAAATAAAACTTATTAAATCTTTATCTTCTGTACCAATATCATGACTATATATTTATATGCACTATAAAGTACATCAAAACTGATAAACATGTTGTCACAAACCTTGTCCAGGAAGTCCAGGTTCTCCAGTCTGACCATGACGCCCTGCATGACCAAGATGACCTCGAAGCCCTTTGGGCCCACGAGATCCCTTTGGCCCCTGCATACAGTGATCACTCCATTCATTTGGAGCAGACAAACTGAGGTACAAACTTCTTACATTCAGCTATATCCTATTAAGGGTAACATCCCACCAAGCAGCAAATGTCTATGGACAGTGAGAGGTAAGAAGTTGCTGTTTCACATCAACAAAATGATATTTAGAACATAGGTGCCTTTTTAAATATATGAATCTACTAAGCAGTTTTTCAGATCTAGAATTCATATAAACAGTACGTGTGTGTGTGTGTGTGTGTGTGTGTGTCAAAGTCGGTACAAAACTTCAGGTTTACTAGATGCCCACCTCACAGCTAGCTTTTGTTTCAACCAGCAGGTCTTTAAACAAAAAGGCATAACTGCAATGGGAACAATATCACACACACACTTGTGTGTCATACTTCCGACTCTAGCATTGCCAACCCCTTGCAGGGTTTTCCACCATGCACACACTGTGTTTCCATTCATTCTGCGTGCCTACCATGCTCCCCCTGTCTCCAGGCTTTCCTCTGGATCCCTCCTCCCCCCTCTTCCCTGCAGCGCCCCATTGGCCTGGGTCTCCCTGCACCAGCACAACAGAATGGCCTTAACATACTGCACAGTGGGAGATTTTCACTGAATGTGTCTCAGCCAGTTCTTCACCTTCTGTCCTGGGTTTCCAGGGATGCCGCGCTCCCCCTGCAGAGACACACAGATTCATCAGCCAAGGCAGTCACATAATGTCTAACAGGAACAAATGCAGGAGCAATGTTTTTTCTTATTTTGATTTTGATGTCTTCACCTTCTCTCCCTTCAGGCCTGTTTTTCCTTTGACACCTTTATCACCCTAATCAATAAAAATAGCAAGTGTAATCAGAAAATATGTATAAAATGTATAAATGTATAACAGTTAAAAAAACAACAACACTTACACTGAATCCCCTTTGCCCCTTATTGCCCTACAAAAACACACAAAGGTAGTTAGTATCAGTAGTATTAAAACAAAATGCAAATGGGAAACTGCTGTTTGGTTTCCAGACAGGAGTCAGGATGAGTGTGAATAACATATATGTCTACATGTGGTCAGGACTAACTCATCCATTCAGCGCAGTCTTTAATGTAGTTTATGGGATGTGTCCTAAATCAGGTAGTATATACTATGGCAATGGCTGGTTAGTCATATAAATAATATATCCAGGCTTTAATGTACCTTCATCATCCCAGGAGTTCCTATGTCTCCATACAGGCCCCTCCAGCCTCTGTCTCCCTTCTCTCCCTGTGGAAAGATTGACTCATATCAGCTCATATTTTCACTGTGTAAAAATTTAGATTTATACATTATTTCAATAAATGCAACATTGATGATGTCTATCACATCTAATATTCTTAAAACCTATAACAATGGTAAAAGGAAACTAAATACTGATGACATCTGGCTTTGGATGGAAAGGCAACTGATACACCTGAGAACCAGTTAGTGATATGTTTTCTATGCTTGGTGTTTCCTGTAAAAACATGAAACTTTGCCCCTTTTTAGAGGATGACCTAAACTGTATAAGATGAGTCATTTATACTTATTGAAAGACCTTGGTGTGCACAAGAAATAAAAGGTAGCACAAGCATTACAACCATAATTAATAACAAAATCAACCCTGGCAGCCAACAGCAAACCAAGAGCAAATGCCCCCACCCATTTGTGGGGGGTTGGAGGTGTTACACAAAGACTTTCTTTTTCATTTTTTCACCACTGTTTCAATTCTCTGGAATTCTTTATTTTACATGTTAGGTCTCTTTATCCATTACTTTTACACCTGACATTTCAGTTCAGTTTTAGTTATACAGCGCCAAATCACAACAACAGTCACCTCAAGGCGCTTTATATTGACCCTACAATAATACATACAGAGAAAACCCAACAATCATATGACCCCCTATGAGCAAGCACGTTGGTGACAGTGGGAAGGAAAAACTCCCTTTTAACCTCTGACAGAACTTCCTCCTTCTTTTCTCCTCATTTTACTTCTTTTAGTTCTTGAATTAAATAGTAATTTCTGTTTCTATTTGATCAGAGCAAGTCTTTCCTTGTTACCCCCATATTACCATGTATTCAGTGTTGTGGTGTATGTCTGTATGGACGGACTTTGTATAACCTTTTGACCTGGCTGTCCCATGGCTCCTTGCATTCCACCTTCTCCCTCTGGACCTAACACACCAAGCTGACCCTGAAATACACTCACCAGTTAGCTTTTGCTTTTATGAAGTCTTACATGCAATATTTATGTGCCTGAAAAGATGGGATAACTGTCTTACACTGTACCTTCGGTCCTTTGGCTCCCCTGCAGCCCTGTAACAGTAACAGTACCATTACTGAAATAGTACAAATGGGTGGGGGTGTGGGTGTTTTTAAATATGTAAAAAGAAGGTCCTGCATACTTTTTCTCCTTTAGGTCCTGTGATGTGTTCTGTTATGTCAACCTGGAGAGTTACAGAGAAATTACAAAAAATTAGTTGTTTTACATCTTGCTTCAATTTTCAAACCTTTTTTTTCTTTGAATGAATCAATGTGGGTGCTAAAGGTTAGGCTAAAGGCTAAAGGGTTTGAAACATTTATTCCTGAAGAAAGTCTTAAAGGAATTATTTTAAAACAAAGCTAATTTGTGGGTGACAGAGAGGGGGGAGATCATCACCATTAACTCTGCTTTCCATTTGATTGGAGGAAACATAGGTGGTGGAAGAGGAGGAGGGATGAAGACTTCACATTTTGAAACTGACCACCTGCTACCTCTACTGGATGGGAATCCTGCACAGGCAGACAGTACAAAAATCATGTTAATTACTGTGTTCCCTGTGTATTCTGGGAAAGGAGGGCACTGAGATCAATCCGATCTATAGTCATGACATAGTGAAGGTTTTAGGCAGTATGTGAAGTGAAAATCTTAACAAAGAAGGTCATGAACACTTTCTAAATACAAATTACATCTTGTGTTTGTGATTTTACGTACCATCCATGACATCATGTTATCCAGAGAGATCCTATGATCAAGGCTCTGTGGCTAAGGCATTAAATATTGTGGGGCATTGATTCTTGATTTGTATATTTCACTGTCTGACTTGCACTACTGCCTGCACAGCAGTCATGCTGCTGCATGTGCAGTCACCAACCACCTTTCCACTCTTTATTCTCTTCAAAGCAGCCCACACTTCATCCTTGCTAATGCCCTGCACAAGTGTGGGCAGCTATGAAGAGAATGAAGAATGGAAAGGTGGTTGGCAGATTTCTAGGAGAGAGGGCAGCAGACCTTTTGTGGGCGTTTTAACCAGACTGTTCACCACAATCTTGGAGAAAGAGAAGATGCCCGAGGAATGGAAAAGAAATGTACTGGTACCGATCCCAAAACGTTGATTCTGTTCATCTGGACGTTTTCAGTGAGAGAAATGTTTTGTCACTCATCCAAGTGACTTCTTCAGTCTCAGCTGACTGCAGGTTTCCAACATTATAAACAGTACATTTGCATAATGACTGAAACTAGCACCACTGAAGGAACAATGGGCTGAGAGGTCAGTTCGTTGATTATTAAAATGTAAATTGTCATGACCATTGATCAACAGCTAGTGATCAAAGACCAGCGTTTCTCCAGTCCTGCCATATTTTATACATCGAGGAAACCAAACAACCTCCGGCAAACTGGATGGCACAACAGAACAGCTGCCTCGTCAGGCTCGGCAGTCTATTCATACCTACAGGCCAGTGGACACTCTTTCAATGATGAGGATGTACACATCCTGGACAGGAAGGAACGCTGGTTTGAGCGCGGAGTCAAGGAGGCCTTCCTTAGTTCATTCTGTTGTTCAAGTACTGCGTGTCGGCCCACACTCTGCCTGCCACAGCACTAACCATAGCAACATCTTTCACCATGTGACAATGCTGCCATTCCCCAACACTCTGTGAATGGTACTCATGGCCATTGATCAATGGTTGTTAATCAATGGTCATGACAGTTTGCATATTAATGATCAAGGAGCTGACCTCACATTCATTCAGTGGGCTGGTTTCAGTTATTGTGCAAATGTACTGTTTATAAGATTGGGGAAACCTGCAGTCAGCTGAGACTAGACTTGTAGTCAAGACCGCCTAAACCGAGACCAAGACAAGACCAAGAGCAGAGGGTATCGAGACCAAGACAAGACCAAGTCGAGACAAAAAAATTCTTTAAACTGCAGCCAGATGCTGCAGTTTTTTACAGGTGTCAGGCATATTTATGTGTTTTTGCCTTTGCACAGCCCTCCTCACCGCTGTCTACTGTCTCACTCACTTACTGAGAGGACAGACGCACGCTCCACTTGACTGTTGCGTCTCTCACCCTCGGTGTTTTTCACATAATGATATTATCCTATATCCTCGCATGTGATTGGCCACAATATGGAGGGATTGGAGCATAGCTGAGCCACTGTGTGAGAGCTGAGCAGCGAAAGGAAATTAAGTGAGGGTAGAAATGACTGAAACATTAATAGGCTCTGTTTTGAGTTTTGTTCAAAAAAGAATGCCTTCATATAGGAAAAAAAAAAATATATCACATATGCAGGACACCTTAAACTAGTTTTTTAATTAAGCAGCAAGGCAGAACAAAGTCGGGCTGTATCAAGACACAGGGACTAAACCCCAATTCAACCAGACCCAGAACTGATCCGGAATTAAAACAGGACTACAACAGTAACCAAGACAGAACCAGAATCAGAACTAGATGATAGTAGCACTGAAAATCATCATAGACCTGCACTACACTTATTTTTTAATTCTACCAAAGTACACTATTTAGATTCAGAAAAGTTTATATAATTATTTAGCCTTGTTGTGCAAACAAGCCCGCAAAACTTAATAAATATAGAATTTGAAAAGTAACAAATGGTATCTAAAAAGTTACACTAGGTACGAGATACATGTTCTATAAACAACCATTTGACTAACACGTCTCTCTCAGCTGGCTCTTGTTCCATCTCTGTTCCTGTCTCTCCCTCTTTGTGCTGACAATCAAGCCAAACACCAACATCATCAAATATACAGTGGAAACCAGATATTTACATACTCTTCAGATAAAAACACAAACACTTTTTTAATTGTAACATCAAATCAGACTAAATGTTTATTTTTTTTAGATTGATAAATATAAAAACATATTTGTTAAATTTAAGAGTAAAGAGAGTATTTCTTAATTGCAAGTGGCACCAAATTGTATTTAAAATTGAGCCACACTTATGGAGCTCCACAATTCTTTTCCTGGTGTTTTGGTTGATATCTCTTGATTTTCCCATGTCAAAGAAACAGGCTCTGTGTGCCTTATATGCATCCACAGGTGTGCCACCAAATTACTCACATGGACTCTACTAACCTATCAGAAGCTTCTTAAGCTCAGAATGGAATCGTCTGGAGTTTTCTTATTAATTAACAATAAACTTAGTGTATATGTACTCTGAAATCTGATGAGAGTGATAAAAAATAGCTCCCTCTCGCTTTATTTTGACATTAAACTAATTCAAAAGATATTTCAATATTTATTTATCTAAAACAAAACAAGTTTACTCTAAATTGATGTTTAACAGTAAAAAAAAATGTTCTTGTTTTTTTCCCTAAAGTGTATGTAAATATCTGGTTTCAACTGTGAATATACTGCTGTGTATTGAAATTCCCCTTGTTTTGCAAAGAAATATACTGAACAACATACAAACCATAATATATAAAATAAAATTTTTTCTTTGAAAGAAGCTCCTTATGTCCATTGTTGTGTTCATCAGTACATAACTGTTGCACTACAGGAAAACTCCTGACAAACCGATTTCGTGCTTTGTTTAGCCGTGGAGGGTAACAACTGAAAATATGAAATAAACACACATGTAAGCTAAGACTCTCTGAAAAACAGCAGCATTGTTGTTCAGCTTTTCATTTCGCCATTTGTTGATTCACTCGAAGAGCAAGTAACACAATATGGGCCAAGTGATCAGTTTATATCAATCTTTTGTGATACACCGTCATATGTACATTATTTGTACCTTGCTTTGGTACCTGCTCAAACGTAAGCTCTCCTCTGCCTGCAGCAAACTCACAGGCAGCAGCTTCTCCCCCCTCGCTCACAGGCATAAGTGCTGTGCTCAGTTGCCTAGTGCCTGAGCTCGGATCATACCAAAATTAGGGGGAATTTATGACGGTGCGCTATGTGCTTCGAATATTGTGAGTAGTTTTTGTTTTATACAGTTGTCAGTCAGACATCTATGAAACAAATTACACTCCAAAAAATCTCCCGAGCACTATGTCGATCTGAGAGAGCAAGACTGAGACAGTGAGACCAAGACCGAGACCAAGACCACATAAAAGTGGTCTCGAGACCAAGACTGGTCTAGAGACATCCAACTCTAGCTGAGACTGAAGAAGTCACTTGGATGATGACGAAACTTTTCTCCCACTGAAAACACTACGTCCACATGAACAGAATCAACTTTTCGGGTTTACTCACCTGGATGACTGAGCATGCATCAGGACACTGGTACTGATGTTCAAGAGCAAGGGTGATATGCAGAGGTCTAGTAACTACACAGGGATAAAGTTAATGACCCATACTATGAAGATAAAGGAAAATGTTGTGGAAGCTAGGCTGAGAAGAGAGGTGACAATCAGTGAGCAGCAGTATGGCTCCATATCAAGAAAGAGCTCTATGTGATGTTTGCTTTAAGAGTGTTGATGGAGAAGAATGGAGAAGGTCAGAAGGAGTTGCACTGACTCTTTGTGGCTCTCAAGAATGCAGATAATAGAGTGCCAAGAGAGGAACTGAGGTGCTGCATGAGGAACTCAAAGTATGTGAGACACACACAGGACACAGCACAGGACATGTACAAGGATAGTGAGATAGTGGTGAGGTATATGGTAGGAGTTACAGATAAATTCAAGGTAGGGGTGGGATTATATCAGGGATCAGCTCTGAGCCCCTTCTTGTTTGCTGTGAGATGGACAGGCTGACAGATGAGGTCATGCAGGAGTCTCTGTGGATGTAATGACATTGTGATCCGTAGTGAGAGTTGGCAGAAGGTGGAAGAGACCAAGGAGATGTGGAGGTATGCAGTGGAGAGGAGAGGAGTCAGTAGAAGCGAGACAGAGTACATATGTGTGAATTAGGGATTGACTGATCCGATATTACGTATCGGTCCGATACTGACCTAAATTAGGAGAGAAATAAAAAATGTAATCCGATCCATTAAATAACACGAAAGCACCTCACAAAACTTGCCACGTCACGTGATAGAGCGCTGTGGCGTGCGAGACCTCTCGGCGGTCTGGTTGAGACTGCCGAGCCACCCTCTATGAGCATTTGGAGCATGGCTCCAAATGCTCATAGAGGGTGGCTGTGGCTCAGGTGGTAGAACAGATCAGCTACTGATTGGAAGGTTGGTGGTTCGATTCCTGGCTCCTCCAGTCTGCATGCCAAATATCCTTGGGCAAGATACTAACCCCAAATTGCCTTCCGATGCGTTCATCGGAGTGTGAATGTGTGTGAATGCTTATTAGTTGCACTTGAGTTTAGAAGTGCTTGTATGAGTGGGTGTGAATGAGGCATGTTGTATAGAGCGCTGTGAGTACTCCGGGAGAGTAGAAAAGCGCTATATAAGAATCAGTCCATTTACCATGCTGCGTGCTTCCAAACCGGCATTTCATCTCCAAGAAAGTTATCCCAGAGAGAAATAAAGCAAGTATGTAAGTTCATCTCTGAATGTTTGTAAAGCATTCCCACGTTAGGCTTAACAATCGATATATCGAGCGACTGCCTCTCTCTCCCTCCCTCTCCTGTTGCTACTTCAATCATGAAACTGATCAATGATCAGCTGATCGGTATTTCTGTCACGAGTCCGTCTCTCTTCTTTGTTTTTGGCCCACTTTGCTCCAGAAAGAGGAAACCAGCGGCTGAACAACAGCAGAACGTTTAAGCTTGATAAGCTGTTGTTAGAATGTATTTAATATTACTTTCTACACCAGGATCCTTTTCTACGTAGCTGACGGCTGGTAACTGTGCAGGGGCGGATCTAGCAAAGTTTGGGCAGGGGGGCAGGTAGGGCATTAACAGGGAAAGGGGGGGTACAAAAACATGCTTATTCTCATTTAAAATGTCTAGCTTTTAACAAATAATTATCTGAATCTTACAATCGAAGTTTTAATCTGATGTAAAATGTATAGAAATCCATTATTGTATATAGGAGCTATTAAGTCTAATATACCCTAGTAAGCTATAGTACTTTTTCCTTTGGGACGGTACCATCTGTGCAGTCTGCAATTCTGTTGAAGAAAGATGTTGAATCTATTTAATTATTCTTGAAAAAATATTGATTTCTGTGCATTTACTTTTACACGTGCATTAAATTAAGGTTGATTATGTTGATTACGTCATCACGAGGCGGAGGGTGGGGGGTGGTTTCCTATTTTTTTTGTTGGGAGTTTGCAACCCTATTAGTTAGGTTGTTTAATAGTTCTGCTAAGTACTCTTTAAAATACCAGAATAGGGAGGATGGAGTAGGTTTAAGTTTATTAGATTGATCAGTGTTGCTGAACTATGAAATATTTTGGGTGCAGTGTATTTTTTGCATACAGGTATAACAGAATAGCTTTAGTGTTTTTTTGTTTTTTTAAACTTGAGTATGAACTTATACAAAATGCAGCAAGATATTAAAAAACCCAGTTTTACTGATTAAAAAATACACTATATTGGATTCATATTGGTATCGGCAGATATCCAAATTTATGATATTGGTATCGGTCATAAAAAATTGGTATCGTGCCATCTCTAGTGTGAATGAGAGGGAGAGGTGGAAAGGTGAACATGGAAGGAGCAGAGGTAATAAGGATAGATGAGTTTACATACCTGAAGTCAGCCATCCAAGGCAATAGACAGTGCACAAGAGTGGTGAAGAAGAGAGAGCAGGCAGGGTGGAGTGGGTGGAGATGAGTGTCAGGGGCGATTTGTGACAGAACAATAGCAGCAAGAGTGAAAGGGGAGGTTTACAGGATGTTAGTGAGACCTGCTATGATGTATCGTTTGGAGATGGTGGGACTGACAAAAAAACAGAAGGCAGAGCATAAGATGTCAGGATTTTCAGAGTGAGCAGGATGGACAGGGTTAAATATGAGTGTGGTGGGGCGTGGTCTGCGGTGCCGTGCGGACGCACCTGTATGGCATCTGCACATCACGGCCGTGGTGTTAAATCACGGGGAAGCAGGGTTATGAGTGGTCTTGTGGTGTGACGTGCGGCTGGCAGCCTGGGTGCTGCAGCCAGTGTAAATAAATGGCTCAAAATTACAATCTGTTGTCCCGCCGTGCCTTATTTACGCCACAATAAGTTCATCAGAGGAACAGTTCAGCCTGAGCAGTTTGGAAACAAAGTGGCAAGGCTGAGATGGTTTGGACATGTACAAAGTTGCACAGTGGATATATTCAATAAAGGACGTTCAAGATGGAGCTGCCAGGTAAGGGAAATACTTACAATACTTACTTAGGGAGCGTGAATGAATAATGGCATTGTAAAGCGCTTTGGGTGCCTTGAAAAGCGCTATATAAATCCAATCCATTATTATTATTATTATTATTATTAATGCTAATTAACAGACAGTTACTTCAATATTTTTGGTTAATTTGGCATCTCCAGCCCCAACTCAGCTCTCTCCTTCACCAGGCCTTAACACAGAAGTGTTTTCAGCCTCTCTCCATGCTTTAAGGAGGTCAACGTGATATATCTGTGTGGCCCCTCCCTTGTTCGACCACACCGCCTCATAGCCAATATCCACTACTTGTCGTATGACCACGAAGGGCCCTTGCCATTTGAAGTATCAATCACATCTTAATGGTTTAATCTGAAACTCACTGAGGTGGGTGCTTTAGCTTAGCAGGCAAGAAAGTGTCAGTGTTTATGGACTTAACTGTTATTCAGTGTTATTGTTTGACTTACTTGTTGTAATAGAGGAAGCAGCCGATGGGAGGCTGCTTAGCAATGCAGTCCATCCTAGAATCAGCTGAGTCAGCATCTCAACACTTCCTGCAACCACAAATCATGACCACTAAGGAAAATACTGTTTCCCTCTGTGATCATTTAAATATGGCTGCATGTCTCTCCTTACGAACCAACACCCACCCTCTTTTTCTATCAGGTGGAAAATCTGATGAGGAGACTAGCAGAAAGATCCATGAAACCATCACTGATGACAGATATGTAATTAATAATTCAGACACAGCATGAAAGAAGGGTTTCACTGGGTTGCAAAGCTGCTTGGAGAGCCACACCAATGTCAGGCAACGGATGTGTGTGGGCCCTGAGATCAGATATTTTATGACAGATGGCATGAATATAATTTGTTTAAGTTGACCTAATATGAGACAACAGTTTAAAGAGCAGAAGCCTCATTTATTATACTTCAGATCAAAACAAATGATTGTAGTTTAAGTCAGATCTGTCTTTAGACAGGTGCACATTTGTGTGGTCTGCATGTGTGTGCATGAGAGACAGATTTAGAACTTGTTCGCATCATGCTTAAAATAATTCACCCTTCGCAGTTGTGACTCTTCCAGCTCACAGTGGAACTTAAGTTTTCTTACCCTGGACTCGGCTGCAATGCCAAACACAGATTACAAACTTGAAGTTAAATAATCTGAAAGACCTCCAATGCAGGGCCGTAGTCCCTCCACTGTAAACTCTAATGTTCATAAAACCCATTAAATAATGGAGAATAACTTTTCCCCTAATATGTAATTAAGTATAACAGTTCAGGTATGTTCATGCATTATAGTCCGTGTAGCGTGTCTTACCTCAGTGCTGTTTCCTGCTCAGTGCCTGGGAAAGCTCTAGTCCTGTACTGGAGATGTCTGATGGAGCTGCATCTCTTCCTGGTCATGGTCCAGCAGAACTGCAGCCCAATCTGCTATGCTTGCACGTTGAGTCCGGCTTAATCTCAATCAACTGTGGAAATGCAATGCAGCTTCTGGCACTGCTTCATAGGAATAATCAGATAATTACGTTAACACTGAGCCAAAGAGGAACCTGCTGATCAGGACACATGCTGTGGAGGATGAAACTTTGAAAGCATTCTGTAGCACTTTCTGTCATAATATATTACATGAATATATCAGAGACCCACACTGTAAAAACTGTGACTAGAGGTTACTTTAAAAACCTATGGCAACAAAGTGACACTTAAAATAATTAAGTAGATTTTAATTTCAAAAGATTTATGTAAAATGTAGAGAAAATGTTAATTAAATTCAAACAGAAAACAAAAGTAGATATTAATAGAATTCAACTGTAAATATGTTTTGGATTTAGGGACGAAATCTCAAATTGAAGGTTAAAATGGCCTACTTTTAACAAAAAAAAAGAATTCATATGAAATAAATCTCTGAGAAAAATTACTTTGAATTTACTAACTATCTGGCAAAGGTTTAGTAAAAACTTACTAAAATATCCATTACAAAGAAATGAACATTTTTTGTTTTTTCAGTAAAACTCAAATTTGATTCAATAATTTTCCAATTAAACTTGATAAATAATGACTGAATAATAAGAGAAAATCAAATTAATTTAACTTCTTTTCTGAGTAAAATGAATCAATTTCACAAAGAAAACATTGAAACAGTAATTGGTTTTACTGTGGAAAATAAAACATGAGAATTTATAATATAACATTTTTCTGTTTAATTTAACTTGCATACAATGAATTCTTATCAACAATCTCCTGATCTCCTAAATACATTCCCTTGGTGTAAATTTGTTTTAGTGTGATAAACAGTTTAATCACACAGCTCTGTGTACAGAGCAACAGCAACATGAAGTAACTATATGAATGTAGACAGTGACTGTGTTTGGAGGTCACAAAAATGTTTCTATACTGAAAACCAATGTTAAATCAATTTTGTAAAAAACAAATAAATCTTTAGACTAAAATGTCAACATGAACCTGAAGTTTGAATATCCTTTACTTGGTTTCCTTTATCTCTGTTGTTTATTTATGATTGACTAACAAAAACTTTAAAAAAAAATGTAACTCTTGTTTTAAACTAATGTTTTATAGTAATATAAAATATAAACAAAGAAAAGTGTCACTGGTGATTCCTCCAATTTGTTGCCTTTCAAACAGACACATTCCTAACAAACTTGTAGGTAATAAAAAACAAACATTAAAATAAGGAGCACAAATACAGAGTAACACATTGCAGGTCATTTGGGTAAAATCTGAATAAGTTGAAATTAACTTGAAAACTGAAAAGACAGCTGCATGTAACAAAGACAAACCAAAAGTTTTGAGTGAGCTTACTTCCCTTTCATTCTTTCAGAGTCCTTGTTTAAGCCATTAACTTATTCTTGAGGCTGTTCACTTTTGGTGAGAGCTTAGCACAATCCAGTTCAAGAAAAAGTTTCTGGAATACTTCCAAGGTGTATTTTAGCTCTTTGGGATAGGCAAGATCGACTGCATATGTCAATCCAACAAGCATTGCACATGCTCTTGGAAAATTACCCAGAGGAGGCATAACTTTCACACCCTCCAGCACAATGCCAATGTCATCCTCCTCAGATCCAACAGCCTTGATTTTCTAGATTTTCATCCTCTGTTCAGAAAGATCTTGTGACACACCATCCTCATCAGCATCCTGAAACAACAAAAACATGGGTTTTTCTGACTGTAATTGCACACATGGAATATTTCCCACTTTGACTAACACATTTGAATAACAAAAACAGAAACATTTTTCTATTTCAACACTTACACTGTACTCTTTGATCCGTTGATCAATGAACTCCCCAAGGTACACCATCAAGCACTGAATGACCAGATTTCTGGTTATGTTATTGCTAGGATTGCTTGGTGACTGAAAATGAGTTTTTCCTTCTTAGGACAAAACAAAAACCCAGCAATACCAGTACTTGTGTATTTTTACTAAGAACAGACGTGTATTTATAATACAGTTAAAACATGAAATCCATAAGTGTGTTGTTAATTATATCAATGTTTCAACATTTCCTGATGTCCTCTTGCACTGACAAAAACATGCAAAAAAGTTAGTTGCACCATGCAAATGAGTCTTGAAATTTGACAACAAAATTCTTTAAATAAAATTCCAAGCTGAAATGTCTGTGGAAAATACCTTGGCTATGGTAGCCTACAACTTCAATCCCATGGCTCCCCCCTTGGAATGGAAAAGGGCCAACAGCTTGGGAGTGTATTCATCCAGCATGGACATGAATTTGGGTTCAAGGTGTACCAGGGTGATCCTGTAGAACTCATCCTGCAGCTGAATGACAAATAAAACATGATACAGCCTCAAATTATTTGAAACTTGAAACATTACATAAAAAAACACACACACAAGCCTACCCAAAATGAATTTGGAACTCACATGAGATGCCTCAAACAAAGCTGGCCATCTGGCTTTGATGTCCTCAATGCTGGGGGACAGGTTAATGATTTCATGTCATCTATGTGCAAATGTTTTTGCCATTTTTTCTTTTATCACTTTGTTGTTGTCTCTTTTCTTGACTTCAGTAAGCAACTGAATTCTCTCTTCTTCTTGACTGTCCTCATCTTCACCTGCTGAATATGGAGGAAGGTAATTTACCTGTGCTTTCCGAGGCTTTTTCACTTTCTTTGCAGACTTCTGGTCACCTGGACTCTTGTGTTTCATGGCATTGCATGTCAACTCAGGAACACCAAACCCTCTAAGTTTTGTACGATAATTGGCCATCTTGTATTTGATGCTTTATTGCCAACCATAATAACCTGAGAAAGAGCCAGGTTCCTTGAGACAAGGGTATTTTTTCACAAGTGCCTCAGCAACATAACTAACCTGTGCACTTGAAGGATAGGCCGTAAATGTAAATATAGTTTCAGCCAACTTCTCGAGAATGTCAGTCTTTACTTTGGATGTGGGCAGAAGATTTCCATTCTTTTTATACTCCTCAGTGGCTCTTTCCAGGTATATCTCAGTTTCATATGCAAACTGTGGAATGGGGAACTGCTTCGGCCAGGGCTCATGACGTTCTGTGGTCTTCTGCCTTTTGAGAATAATGGCGTCCTGAGAAGATGTGGTTGCAGCAGAGTCTGCACTGGATACAACTGACTCAGCATATGAGGAGTCATAGTCAGCTGACAGTTGACCACAGGGGCTCCCAAAACTGTCATCAGCCGGAGTCAAGCTTAGGATGACCGGGGTGATGCCAACAACCTTCACAGTGTCTTTGTCTTTTATCTGGTCAGTTCTGGGAAGAGTGAAGTAGTCCTGAAATTCTGGGTCAAAATACTGAACACTGAAGTCGTTTGAAATCCCAAAGGTATCCTTCACAACACTTTGCAGCTCCTCCACTGTTGGTGGAATCCCTGATGGAAGAACCAACTTCTCGATTTGGTCATCAATAATTACACGAAGCTTTGCCTCCATGTCGTTCAACCTAGAATAAAATGTAAATGGGCAGAGTTAAATTTCCCTTCAATTAAATAAAAACAACACTTTATTTCACCTGTCACTTTATAACAGTATTTAAGGATTATTAATCAAATATATATATATTTTTTTTTGGGGGGGGGGGGGTTACTTTTTATTTATACAACAGGTGAGATATAAAACTATAAAACAAAAATCAGACTTCAAAAGTTGCAAAAAACAAAGACTTGGAGATGTGCATGTTATCAAGTTTTTTGTTGTTGTTGTTGTTGTTTTGGGTTGTTTTTTTTTTTACCTATTATTCACAGCAGATGTAACGTTTCAGGGTTCCCAAGCGTTTTCTTCCCACATTGTATCAAGCCAAGGGACACATGTCAATGAGTTTCTGCTGCTCCAAAAGACTGAGCTTGCCAGTGTCCTCCAGTTGAAAAGATCTCAGATGCTTTATAAACCATGCAGCAAGTAACTTCACAATGAAATATACACAATCGTCCAAAACGACTATCTGTATTATCTCAGCAAACTCTGGTAGTCCACATGTTGAACCATTAGACAGGATCATCCCAGCAGTGTATCTTGTAGTAGAAAAAGATTTGCATATCTTACACTGCCATCCCATTTGCCAGATCCTAAAGTGATGGAAAAATATATGTAAGATAAGATAAGATAAGATAAGATAAGATGACCTTTATTAGTCCCACACGTGGGAAATTTGTTTTGTCACAGCAGGAAGTGGACAGTGCAAAAGTTATGAAGCAAAAATTAGAATAAAATAAAATAAGAATAAATACAGTACACAACTGTACAGAATAGAATAAAATAAAATACTATATACAGTAGAATAAAATAGAATAAAATATACAATAAGATAAAAATAGAATACAAATGCTATATACAACTGAGTAAAAATACAACGATGCCAGAAAAGATTATTGCACATTAGTGTTATTGCATGTGTGGATGTGTGTGTTTGATCAGTTGAAGTCTTTGTTGTGAGTCTGACAGCAGTGGGGAGGAAAGACCTGCGAAATCTCTCCGTCCCACACCGTGGGTGCCGAGTCTCCCACTGGAGGAGCTGCTCAGTGCTGTCACAGTCTCATGCATGGGGTGGGAGATGTTGTCCATCAGGGATGACAGCTTAGCCGCCATTCTCCTGTCACTCACCACCTCCACTGGGTCCAGAGGGCATCCTAGAACAGAGCTGGCCCTGCGGATCAGCCTGTTCAGTCTCTTCCTGTCCCCAGCAGAGATGCTGCCACCCCAGCAGACCACACCATAAAAGATGGCTGAGGCCACCACAGAGTCATAGAAGGTCTTCAGGAGTGGAGAAGGTCTTCAGGAGATATATCTAAGAATCTAAATAGATTTTCTTGACAACTGTAAGAGCATGGGTATCTGTACACATTTGATGTTGAGATTACAGAGAAGAAGAAAAAAAATCCTACAAATAATGAGCAATTATTTTCTACTTATTTTTTTTTTTTTTAAAAACAAACAAGTTAGATTAAGTGGGGTCACCTTGGTAATTTTTTGCTGCTTTGATTTCAAAACCATTAGTTTAATTTAATACAACATGGTATCACAACTTACTTTATAATGCACAGTCTACATATCGATCAGCTGAATTTAAGTTGAGGGATCTTCCAATAACTGAAAGGGAAGCAACATTATCATCAATCGCACTCTCCAAAATAAAACTTTTACACAAAAACACACAGATTGTTAAAGACAAATTTGAATTTACACTAAATTTTTAAAGGTGAGGTTCATATATAACACAATGGAAAGTCTTTATTAGATTAAAAAGGGGATAGGCCCTGGTGTCTGTACCAATTTGGTGACATGAAATACCCCCCCCTCTCTCTCTCTCTCTCTCTCTCTCTATATATATATATATGTAAGTCTAGATTTGTTAAACAGTAATATGTAAAGTAATGCAATCTCTGACTAAAGATGTTTAAGATAATTCTTCAGAATTGCAAATGTGAGCACTTGATATGCAATCATTCCAATAGATGAACACATTTCAAAACATATAAACATATAAGGATGTTTAGTGTTATTTTCAAATAATGATTTTACAAAATTTGGTGAGATATTTACTCTTAACACGTCTTGATGCATTCTCAATCATCCAGGAAAGTAAATCTCCAATTGATTCTGTTCATCTGGACGTAGCGTTTTGTGGGAGAAACGTTTCGTCACTCATCCAAGTGACTTCTTCAGTCTCAGCTGACTGCAGGTTTCCTCAAACCTTATAAACAGTATATTTGCATAATGACTGAAACCAGCCCACTGAAGGAACAATGGGCTGTGAGGTCAGTTCCGTAATCATAATTATGCAAATTCCCATGACCATTGATCAACAATCACTGACCAAAACCCACTGATCAAAGAACACTGATCAATGGCCATGAGTACCATTCACAGAGAACTGGGGAATGGCTGATGGCTGACTCCAATTTGTTCATGTAAATGGAGAGTCCTCTTCACACACTAAGGTCAATTATGGTGTTCCACAGGGTTCAGTGCTAGGACCAATTCTGTTTACATTATACATGCTTCCCTTAGGCAGCATCATTAGAAGACATAGCATAAATTTTCACTGCTATGCTGATGACACCCAGCTCTATCTGTCCATGAAGCCAGATAACACACACCAATTAGTTAAACTGCAGGAATGTCTTAAAGACAAAAAGACCTGGATGGCCGCTACCTTTCTGCTTCTTAATTCAGATAAAACTGAGGTTATTTTACTCGGCCCTGAAAATCTTAGAATTATGGTATCTAACCAGATTCTTACTCTGGATGGCATTACCTTGGCCTCCAGTAACACTGTGAGGAACCTTGGAGTAATTTTTGACCAAGACATGTCCTTCGATGCTTTATGTCCTTCAAGAGCTTTAAAAGCATTTTTTTTCTGCACATCTTTTCCCTTTTATGGGAAAAGTGACAAAAAAAGTGGAGCAGATATGTTTTTATGTGAATAAATTGTGCCAAGACTGAGCAGGCGCACAGCAGCATGTTTCCTGTGTTCGTTATCTCTCCTGTTTCACAGGATTGTAATGTGTCTTTATGCCCGCTATAGCAGGGCCTGAAACAATTCTGGTCAGAGTTCCAAACTTCTCTTACTTTGTTCTCAGCTGATAGACAGCAGGAGGTCAATCAGATTTCAGATCACTCTTGAAGATGATGCTCTTATATTTCCTGCAGAGAAGGCAGAGATCATTTTAATACACAATGATATCATTTGTGTAACTGCAGTAAGTGTTATTTGTTCTGTCAGAATGTTTTTGATGACTGTTCAGACTTTATTGGCTCTGAATGTTTGTTCTGAAACATGGAGAATGGTTTTTCATTCTTTTCCTCATAACGTCAGTATCCTGAGAACTGAGTATTACAATTGCCAAATATTTGACTGTGAAAGGAAGACTGTAAAGTCCTCGGGTGATGGTTCAAGAATGCACAGTCTGTACTTCCATCACTCTTTCTTGCAGCAACATCCTGCACCAGATGCAGACGAGAAAACGTGACTGAACGATTTCCAAGTATAGCGAGTTACAGTAATCTAATCATGAGGAGATTATTGCGGTGCTAACAATCTTTGTGTCACTGAGGGAAAGGATGGAATTTATTAATGTTCTTGTGCTGAAAAAAAAAAAACCTTTAAAAACCTGTTCAACCTGAGTAAAAAGGACACCACGTTTCCATCCACAGGCTTGAAATGGATACTTCTACTCACTGTGGTTTATAAGGACCAAAAAGAATTCCTTCTGTCTTTACTTGTGTTACCTCCCCATGAAGAGGTCTAGGGGTATGAGTGTGGGGACCAGTAACAAATGTGTCCAGAAATAGAATAAAAAGGAAAACAGACAGAGTTGTTCTAAAATATAGTTTTATTACAAACAATATGGTTTTATTACAAATAACCTTAACTTAAAGAGCCGGCAATGCCATTTTATCAGTACTGCCAAAGAAACAAAGGAAACAGTCACTGCAAAGAAAACTACCAAACAACTAAGGGAGGCACTTCCTACTTAACTCCTCACCACGGGGAGACACTCTCGGGGCCCACAAGCCCGTCTACTCACTAGTCAAAGGAGGCTGTCTGTCCAAAACCTAGCAGAAAAACGTGTAGAGCCACAGAGGGGAAAAACCGCCTCGCTCACAGTTCATCCCCTGCTTATATAGCCACAGAGGTGATTGCTGACTGGGCCCAGGTGACAAACGAGGCTAATCAAAAGCAGCTGTGTCCTGGGGAGAGAGGAGAGTGAGAGAGACAGAGGGGGTAGGAGTGGCAAGAGAGGAGGAGGCAGAGAGAGCGGGCAAACACCCCACCCACACACTCCCACAGCCTCACAGGATGTAACCCCCCCCCTTACATTCAAGCTCTACCAGAACAACAAAAAAACTTATTGTGAGCTGCGTGAGAGTGCATCAGCTACTATATTGTCAGTACCTTTTTTGTGTTTGATCACCAGATTATAATCCTTGGCCAGCAGTGCCCAGCGCATCAGTCACTGGTTGTGGTTGTACATCCAGTTCAGAAAAATGAGGGGATTGTGATCTGTGAACACGGTCACCGGGGAAGAGCTGGAGCCCACATACACTGCGAAATGCTACAGAGCCAGAAGCAGAGCTAAAGCTTCCTTCTCTATGGTAGAGTAGTTCAGCTGATGGCGTTTGAACTTCGCAGAGAAATAACAGACCGGATGGCACACACCCTCCTCGTTATTCTGCAATAGAACAGCCCCGGCTCCGGTGGCGCTGGCGTCGACCTCTAGCTTGAAGGGTCGAGAGAAATTAGGAGCCGCCAAAACAGGGGTGCTGCACAGGAGGGATTTTGCCGAGTCAAAGGCATGGTGGCACTCAACTGACCATTCAAAAGGCACCTTTGGGCTATATAGTTTGGTTAGCGGAGTCACGACCACAGAAAAGTTCTAACAGAATCACCGGTAATATCCGGTCATACCTAGGAACCGCTTCAGTTCCCGTGTGGTGGTTGGAATTGGGTAGTCTAAGATTGCAGCCATCTTCGCCTCCACAGGGTGGACCTGTCCAAACCCCACCTGCTTACCTGTGACTGTTGCCTTACCAAACTCACATTTAGCGAGATTGAGGGTCAATGAGGCCTCGGCTAGCCGCTGAAACACTGTCCTCAGGAGGGACATATGATCTGCCCACGTGTCTGTGTATAGCACTACATCATCTAGATACACATTGCACTGGGGCACATCTCCCAACACCAACTGCATTAAACGTTGAAAGGTAGCTGGGGCATTTTTCATGCCAAAGGCCATTACTGTATATTGCATGAAGTGGTCAGGGGTGACAAATGCAGAAATATCTGAAGCTCTGGAAGTCAGAGGCACCTTTGGCAGGGCCTATGCCAGGGGTGTCGAACTCCAGGCCTCGAGGGCCGGTGTCTTGCAGGTTTTAGATCTCACCCTGGGTCAACACACCTGAATAAAATGATTAGCTCATTACCAGCCTCTGCAGAACTTCAAGACATGTTGAGGAGGTCATTTAGCCATTTAAATCAGCTGTGTTGGATCAAGGACACATCTAAAACCTGCAGGACACCGGCCCTCGAGGCCTGGAGTTCGACACATGTGGCCTATGCTGTCGATGCAGTCTTCCATACGAGGAAGCGGAAACGAGTCAGAGACCGTTACAGCGTTTACCTTCCGATAATCTGTGCAGAAATGGGGTGTGCCATCAGACTTAGCCGTCAGTAACCATAGGGAGCTCCAGGGGCTACAACTAGGTTGTGCCAAGCCGTTTTCTACTAAGTATTCAACTTCCTTCATCACCTCACGTTTGGCGACGGGGCAGCGGTATGCATGCTGCTTGATTGGGGCTGCGTCACCAACGTCAATGTCATGCTCACAAACATTGGTACGGGAGGGTACATCACTAAAGAGAGACGGATAGGAGTGCAACAAGTCAAGTACATCTTTACACTGGGACGGAGGAAGAGGTCTCGGCCTTAGCTAAAAGGCTGTCCCTCAGAAAGGGTACCCAGACCATCGTCTGCCTTGACATCTACACTTAGTAGGGTAGCAGGGACTGAACCGGGGACAGCCGTCCCAGCGGTGTCTGCCTGTTCTGTCATGCTGGTTGCTCTGGTATGGTATGGTTTCAGCATGTTAACATGGCATAGGCGAGTCTTCCTCCTGCGTTCAGGGGTGTTGAGGATATAGTTGGTGTCAGACACTTTCTTCACTATTACGTAGTTGCCTGAGAAACGAGCCATGAGGGCAGAATTAGGCACGGGCAGCAACACAAGAACTTTGTCCCCAGGCTGAAATTGTCTTTCCACTGCTTTTTGATCAAACCGTCTCTTCATGTTGGCCTGGGATACACAGAGAGCCTCTTTTGCTAACAAAGTAGCCTGTTGCCACCTGTCCTTGCACGTTTTCTCAAACTCCACCACATTAGTTTTAGGCACACAACCGCTGAGAAAACTCTCCTTCAGCATCTTGATGCATTCTCTCTTCACTTGCATGCATTCTTTCTTCACTTGCATCCCAGTCACAGAAGCGTTGGAAGTAGTCCGTAAGAGATTACAGAATGACACCAACCTCAGCAACAGGACCACTCTCAGCATCGACCAAGTGTGTTTGCTTTTGGAACTGTGTCTTCATTCCACCTACTTCACATACAAGGGTCAGTTCTACAGGCAGAAACATGGGTGTGCCATGGGCTCCCCAGTTTCACCCATCGTGGCCAATTTGTACATGGAAGAAGTGGAAAAGATGGCTTTGCTATGCTACCCTGGAACACCACCAAGCCATTGGTTCAGATGTGTGGATGACACCTGGGTGAAAATCAAATCTCAGGACGTACTACATTTCACGGATCACATTAACTCGGTGGACCTGTCATCCAGGGAAGGACGGATGTTGTTTTGCTTTGTTGTGTTTTAATGTGAAGTGTGTTTATTTATTTTATATTGCATGTTTTGGTTATATTTTGTGCAGTGTTTATTTATATTGCATGTTTTTGGTTACACCGTCAATCTATCCTGGAGAGACTCTGCCCTTTTTCCCGTTTTACTGATTGGACACACCTGAGAGAAAAGGAGTGAGTGGTAATTTACAGGGAGTGCTCAGTGACACAGCAGTGTGGTGGAGCTAGGCGTCAAGCGGGCAGGAGGATACAGCGCCGTCAAGCAAGGACGCGGAGCAAGTGGTCCGACTGCTGCAGCAACAGGAGGCTAGATTACGCGTGAACTAGAGGCGGGCCGGTGCCGATAGGCGGTTACAAAGAAGCGGCGGGCAGAGTTGAGAGCTCTGCCCACCCGGGGTAAGTCTTTTGACCTGTCCCCTTTAATGAATGATAGCCATCTAAAAGAGTAGTGACTGCCGCTGCCTTTCTTTCTTTAGTGCACCGGGGCAGAGAGGAAGGCGAGGACGCCGTCGGGTTTCCCTTCTGCACCGCTTCACTGGATTTTTAATTCTTAGTGACTTTTATACCGTGGCGGTCGCCACTGGACTTTTAATGTTGTGTTTTATTGATTTTTTTTGTGTTGTCCCCTGGCCAGGGCTGTTTTAATTCATTTTATATTTTTAACTGTTTAATTATAATAAATTATATTTTAGCCTTACAGTTTTTAATTAGTGTGCATTCCCTTGGCTGCGCCACTGCTCTGTCCATTTTGAGGAAGGTTTCCCTCCTTTTAATAACACTGTGCAAAAATCACCTTCCCTCCATTACATAATTGGTGTTGTCGACATAGGATACGGAGTTAAGAGCAGTTGGGTTAGTCAGGGGAATAGCAAAGATGATGATGCCTGTATATCCCGGAGCCCCGTGGCTGCCGAAATTTAAAGGGCCTGATCAGGATTGGAAGGAGCAGATGCGGGGACTACTGGGATTGCAGGATTTGCCTGAAGTGAGGAAAGTTGCTATTGTGTTGGGAGCGCTAGCAGGTGAGGCTAGACGTCAGGTCAGTGTTCTTGAAACTAGTGAAAGAGACCAAGTACAAAAAATCTTTTCTTTTTTAGACTCTTTATATGGTGATCGTGTCCCCACCCCAGTTCTTAGGTCACAGTTTTTTAGTTGCACTCAGAACCTAAGTGAAACCGTATCTTCATTTATTTTGCGGTTGAGAGAATTATACTGTAGGTTGCGAAAGCATGATCCAGATAATATCCCCTCTGATGCAGCCCTGTGAGATCAATTGTTGCTAGGATTGCGGGAGGGCCCTGTAAGTCAGGCATTGAAGGTCTATGTGCGGCGTAACCCAAATCAAGATTTTGCTGCCATACACCAGGGACTGCTGCTAGATTCAGAACATGTACAGCCCCAGTCTGAAGTAACTTGCCTGTCTATAAACAAGTCGCATGCTCCTCTTAAGGTTGAACAGAAAGAAGATTGGAGACAGGTATTAAAGCAGGAAATACTGGAGGATGTCAAGGCACAAATGAAGGGATTGGCACAAGAGCTAGTAAGAGAAATTAGAGGCTCCACTCAGCCAGTTGTAGCTACTCCACCACCTGCGCCTCAGTTTAGGAGAGGACCGCGATGACCAAATGTTAGCTGGGATGCCCAAGGTCGGCCCATTTGTCGGAGGTGTAAGCAAGCAGGACATATAGCTAGGTTTTGCCAGACCTCCATGTCTTCTCAGCCCAGTTTAAACTAGATGACCCTGCTGCTGAGGTCCGAGGGGCGGGGGCTTTTGGTTCACCTAAGGAATTAAGGGCCACAGAAACATTCATTGGGCAGTGCCCAACAGCGAAGATAGTGATCGAGGGGGTGGAGCTTCAAGGCTTGTTAGATACAGGGTCACAAGTGACTTTGATACAGGAGAGTTTGTTTAATGAGCATTTTTCCCAGGCTAAGCTTGAAAAACTCCAACTGCCTTTAAGCTGAGAGCCGCCAATGGGCTGGAAATTCCCTATACCACCTATGCTGTCCTGGACATGGAAATTGTCAATAGAAAATTGTATTTTTTAGTCAGTATAAGCTTTTAATGATATAAGTTTGCTTGTGATAGAATGCTGCATGATGATCATTTCCTTGCTTAGAACTGGTTGTTCTTTTCATTGTTCAGGACTAATTGTTCTTTATAAAACATGTTCTGATATTTGTATCTGAGTCTTCTCACAGCGATAGTAAGAAGTCAAACAAGCAGTTCTGACCTCGTAAACACACACACACACACACACACACACACACACACACACACACACACACACACACACACACAATCACATACGCACATGCTCACATCAAATGTATTCATTTTTCTTATGTATAAATAAAGACAAGTGCAAGAACAGAGCGCACATCACAGGGCCCCCACTCTGGTGTGAGCGTTCTGTGATCGCCCTTGTATACAAGTAAATGCTGCAGCATCTGTGTGTGTTTCTCCTCTTAGACTCTTAGCTGAAGAAGTGTCTTTAGAATAAATCTCTTGACAGAAATAGAAGGTGTTAAGGTTCCTGGATGCGGGGTTGTGGTGGTAAAAGATGATCATTGCACGCACCCACTGATTGTTGGTATGAATGTTGTGACTGCCTGTTGGAATGTATTTAAGTGGCCAGAAAAGACTGCCCCTGTCCCACAGCAATTAACGAATCAACAGGCCTGGAGGACTGCCTTCGCAACATGTAGACGGATAGAAGCAAGTACAGTGGAGGACGGAATGGTGGGGTATGTACGGCTAGCTGGCCAATGCAAAATTAAAGTTCCCCCAAGGAGTGAAATAATGGTGTGGGGCCGGGCTCAGATGGGTCCGCAAGGAACGGATTATTGTGCCCTGGTGGAGGCACTGCCTGAAACCCCTGATGTGGGGGTGGCGAGAACCCTTGTCATGGTAAAGGCCGGGAGAGTGCCAGTGAGGATTTGTAACCCACACCCCTATCCTCTTTTTATAGGTCGCTACCAGAAACTGGGAAAGCTATCCAGCGTGGACAAAGCCGATGTACATGGCTCACAGGACCTGAGCCTGTCCCTTGGGACAGATGGTGTGGTGGAAGTGGCTCTGGTCGACAGTGGCGCCCCCGCGGAGGATGAGAGATTACCTGAGGAGATGAGTAAACTGATCGAAAGACCTGATCTGTCTGAACTGCAACAGGGCAAGCTGCGTGCTTTATTGCTTAAATGGGAGAAGGTGTTCTCTAAGGATGATGAAGATTTTGGGAGGACTGACCTGGTGCATCATTGTATCCCCACAGGTGACGCAGCCCCCATTAGAGAGAGGTATTGTCCTTTGCCCCCTGCAATGTATAAAGAAATGAGGAGCCTCTTGGCAGATATGATGGAAAAGGGAGTTATCCGGGAAAGCAGTAGCCCGTGGGCTGCACCCATTGTTTTGGTGAGGAAAAAAGATGGCACCTGGAGGTTCTGTGTGGACTACAGAAAATTGAATGCGGTGACACATACAGATGCTTTCCTCCTGCCACGAATAGAAGAGACATTGACAAGCCTTACTCGAGCGCAGTGGTTTTCCACGCTGGACTTAGCCAGTGGATACTGGCAGGTCCAAATGGACCCGACAGACAGGGAGAAGACTGCTTTTACTACCCCAGTCGGGTTGTTTGAGTTCGAGCGGATGCCGTTTGGTCTGTGAAATGCACCCGCTACATTTCAACGGCTGATGCAGCACTGTTTGAGTGGACAGATTGCAGAGTCTTTATTGGTGTACTTAGATGACATTATCATTTATTCACCTGAGTTTTCATCTCATTTACAGCATCTAGATGAAGTGTTTCAGAGGCTGTGGCGTCATGGGTTGAAGTTACAGCCGAACAAGTGCAAGTTCCTGCAACAGGAGGTGAAATTTCTGGGGCATGTAGTGGATAAGTGTGGTGTAAGACCCGACCCTGATAAAATTTCTGCAGTTATAGATTGGCCGGTCCCTGATACTATCAGACAAGTAAGATCTTTTCTGGGCCTGGCTGGCTACTACAGACGTTTTGTGTCTGGCTTTGCTAAAATCGCACGCCCTTTAAATACATTATTGACAGGGGTCCCTGTGAACAAGAAAACAGACCGTCGCAAAGTGCAGTGGTCCCCAGAATGTCAAACGGCATTTGAGGCCCTCAAAGCAGCTTTAACGCAAGCACCTGTTTTAGCATATGCCGATTACTCTCTTCCATTTATTGTGTATACTGATGCCAGTGGTCGTGGGCTGGGAGCCGTTCTGGCCCAGGTTCAAGAGGGCCAAGAAAGGGTAATAGCGTACGCCAGCAGAAACTTACACCACACGGAACGGAATGACGCCAACTATAGTTCCTTCAAGTTGGAGCTGTTAGCCCTTAAGTGGGCAGTCACCCAAAAGTTTAAAGACTATCTGACTGGTGCACGATTTGTTGTGTATACTGATAATAACCCTGTGGCCCATTTACAGACTGCTCGCTTGGGCACAGTAGAACAACGTTGGGTTGCCCAGCTGGCCTCTTTCGACTACGAGATCAAGTATCGTTCGGGTAAGAGCAATACTAATGCTGATGCCCTTTCCCGATTCCCCACTGTCCCAGCAGAGCACCTGGAAGAGGCTGGATCAGAGCGTGGAGTCACTTCAGCAGCCATTGAACCGACCTGTGAGGTAGAAGGGAGTGACTGGGCAGAAACACAAGCTGGTGATCTGGATATTCAAGTGGTAAAGCAACTTCTGGAAGCTCAGGTCGCACCCACAAAGTTAGAACATCAGACATTGTCACATGGTGTGCGACGACTCCTGCAGCAACAAAAAAGACTTTTGATTAAAGACGGAATACTGTGCCGTAAAGTGTTGGACGAATATACTCAGGAGATTCGTTATCAATTTGTGTGCCCTAGTTCCAGGTGCCACGAGGTGTGGCGGAAGATCCATGAGGCTGCTGCCCATGCGGGGGTAGATCGAACCCTCTCTCGGATATGGCAGTGGTTTTACTGGGTTAACATGGAAGGAAATGAGGTGTTATTTTTCTGCCATTTTTATTATTTCATTTTACTATTTCTAGTTTCATTATTTTGTTAGTGCTATTGCATCATAATCATATAACAAGCATTTGCATTGACGCATTTATTAATAGTGATATTGCATTTAGATGTTTAAACATATTGGCACCCAATTAAGCTTTTATTACAGGTGCAGTTATAACCACTTTAAACTGTTGAGTTGAGTTTATAATCTTAAATGTTTATATGCAGACTGCATGGTGAAAGAAAAGGCCTAACGCTGAGTAACTCTGTGCCAAAATAAGACAGGAAGTTACATGTTTTTGAAGTTACATGCTTTGCAGGAAGTGAAACCGAAACCAGAGTCTGAGTGAAAGTTAGTCTGAGGAGCAGTTTCGATGATGCTATTATCTTTTATACTTTTATATCTTTTGATTAAGCTTTTAGTAGAGGTTCTTGATTAAAACATTTATTCAGTAGAGTACACATACATAGTTTCGGTTCGGTTATTACATACACGAGAGCGGCTTCTGTCTCTCTGTCTGGTGAGAGGTCAGGAGCTAGTCGGCGAGGTGAAATGGGGTGCGATTGTGGTTAGCACATAGACACACACGTAACCACACACACACACACACACACACTTAGTTAGAGGGAATCATTTATAGGTGAAAGTTTAATCTGTTTTGCTTGGGGTTGCTTTTAGACTATATTAGGATGAGCAAACATATTGGCAACCTTTGAAACTTTGGTTATGAAAATGATTATAAGCATATATACACAATTGCATTTTGTGCTTATTAAAGAGCTGTCGCTCCTTGGTCAAGTGAGGGTCAAAAACTTTTGGTTGGCGTTATGATCAGCCAATCTACTGTGAGTTTGATTGGAGCTGTGGAAGGATCGCAACACACGCTTACAAGACATGTATATCAGGTTATTTTTGTGATCTCTTATTTGTTTACATTCTTTGATTAAGTTTTAAGTAGTACCATTTAAGTAAGACATTTATTCAATATATTACACATCAGTTTCAGTTGTGGATGTGCTGGCCTTTGTCTGGGGAGAAGGTGAGAGGTGAGACAAAGTGCAGTTGCGGTTATGACATAACCACACACATACATACACATAGTAGTAGGCTCATTTTGTGGTAAAGAGTTCAGATTTAATTCTGCTATAACTGCAAGAGTTCCGGCGCACGCGATCGAGCTGTTTCAGGAAACCGATCTGCTGATTCCAGCGATAGCGACAGCGGTGAGACGAGCTGTGGGGAAAACATCTGCATGGAGGCGAAGACGCGATGTTCTTTTTAAACTGTGTCACAAGTTGTCAAACAGAACATTTGTGGTTTTGAGTTGACGTATCCATGTAATTTACGCAAGAGGGGGCGTTCTAATACCCCGATGTATAAAACTGTGTTCTGAAGTTTTGGAGATAGAGACCTGATGCTGTCTGCGAACAGGGTTAGATCTCTCCGCACGTGTGTCATTAAATCTTCGTCTAACTTCACCCGGCCGGATCAGTGATCATTATTTTGTATTCCTCCTTCAATTTCTGAACCCTAACAGCAGGTACGTCAGTTTCATCTGGGTTGTGTGCCCTGTAGTCTACAGAAGGAGAGGGTAGAACCTAGGGCTCCACTACACCCTATTTCAGTCTCATACCCTTTGGAGGTTGTAGGTATGGATTTCCTGTCCTTAGGCCGACCCACTGACACTTATCAAAACATACTTGTGGTTACTGATTTGTTTACACGGTTTGCTTGGCCTATCCCTATAATAAACCAAACAGCAGAGACTACAGTAAAGGCTTTGTGGAAGTATGTGATACAGCCGTTCGGTTGCCCAGGCCGACTCCACTCCGACCGTGGGTCTAATTTCGAATCTGCATTAATGAAACAACTCTGTGATACCTATGGTATAACTAAAAGCCGCACGACACCTTACCACCCGGCAGGGAATGGTACTGTAGAACGTTTCAATCAGGCCCTATTGAACATACTTCGCTCACTAGAATCAGTTAGACAGAGTCGGTGGGTAGAAAATCTGCCAGAGCTCGTTCATGCTTATAACAATACTATCCATAGTTCCACAGGTTATGCGCCTGACTATTTGATGTTTGGTCAACACCTGAGACTTCCCGTGGACGTGGCATTAGGCATGGCCCCCCAGCAGGCGAGGCAGGATGTAAGTGAGTGGGTGTATTCTCATCAACAGAAACTCTCCCTAGCTTATTGTTTGGCTGGGCAGAGGATGTATAGTGCTGCCTCCCAACACAAAAGCCAGTATGAGAAGAGAGGTTGTACCCCCCCATTGTTGCCCAGGGAGAGAGTCTGGGTACGTGACCGAAACAGACAGGGCAAAGGAAAACTGTGTTCCTGGTGGTCTGCTGAGCCCGTATGTAGTGTTGGAACAGGTGGGAGATACGGGCTTAGTGTATAAGGTCAAACCAGAAAAGGGGGGTAATATACAAACTTTACATAGGAATGCCTTAAAAGTGTGCATTGCTCCTCAAACAGACTTTACCCCTCCTGCGGAGGAGCCGACCACAGGCACTTCGGATTTCCCAGTGCCAGTGTTTTATGGGTTTTTACCCCCTACTGACTGTGTGTCACCTCACCAGAGTGACTCAGGTATGTCCCTTAGCCGGTCCACTAGGACCACGCGTGGGATTCCACCAGAGCGTTATAGGGAGATGGAGCATTAGCAGGGACTGCTAATATTTCAGTGTGGGGGGGATGTCATCCAGGGAAGGATGGATGTTGTTTTGCTTTGTTGTGTTTTAATGTGAAGTGTGTTTATTTATTTTATATTGCATGTTTTGGTTATATTTTGTGCAGTGTTTATTTATATTGCATGTTTTTGGTTACACCATCAATCTGTCCTGGAGAGACTCTGCCCTTTTTCCCATTTTACTGATTGGACACACCTGAGAGAAAAGGAGTGAGTGGTAATTTACAGGGAGTGCTCAGTGACACAGCAGTGTGGTGGAGCTAGGCATCAAGCGGGCAGGAGGATACAGCGCCGTCAAGCAAGGACGCGGAGCGAGCGGTCCGACTGCTGCAGCAACAGGAGGCTAGATTACGCGTCTGTGGGAACTAGAGGCGGCGAGGCGGGCCAGTGCTGATAGGCGGTTACAAAGAAGCGGCGGGCAGAGTTGAGAGCTCTGCCCACCCGGGTAAGTCTTTTGACTTGTCCCTTTAATGAATGATAGCCGCCTAAAAGAGTAGTGACTGCCGCTGCCTTTCTTTCTTTAGTGCACCGGGGCGGAGAGGAAGGCGGGGACGCTGTCGGGTTTCCTTCTGCACCGCTTCACTGGATTTTTAATTCTTAGTGACTTTTTTATACCGCGGGCGGTCGCCACTGGACTTTAATGTTGTGTTTTATTGATTTTTATTGTATTGTCCCCTGGCCAGGGCTGTTTTAATTCATTTTATATTTTTAACTGTTTAATCATAATAAATTATATTTTAGCTTTACAGTTTTTAATTGGCGTGCATTCCCTTGGCTGCTCCACTGCTCTGTCCGTTTTGAGGAAGGTTTCCCTCCTTTTAATAACACTGTGCAAAAATCACCTTCCCTCCGTTACAGACCGACACATCACATTCACCAGGGAGGATATGAAAAGTGGCAGGTTAGCCTTCTTAGACTGTGAGATTTCCATCAGTAATGGGGGACATCTAAAAGCTGACGTGTACCGTAAACCTACACATACGGATCAGTATTTAAGGTTTGACTCTTATCATCCACTGGAGCACAAACTGAGTGTTATTAGGACACTACAACACAGAGCGAACACCATCCCCACAGACACAGCGGCCAGGGAGGCAGAAGAACAGCACATCAAGAAGGCCCTGAGTAAATGTGGTTATCCCAGCTGGACTTTTGTCAAAGCTGGAAAGACACCTAAAGAAAGCTCCAGCCGATCGAGGAGAGAAGGACAACCGCTGCCCAAGCGAAAACCCATAGTGATCCCATATGTGTCAGGAGTATCAGAACGGAGACGCATTTTTTCTAAACACCGGGTCTCTGTGGCTTTTAAAACCCAAAACACGCTGCACCAAAAATTGGTCCACCCCAAGGATCGGGTCCCCCGACACAGAGTAACATAGTGTACGCTGTTAAGTGCCAGGAGGATTGCCAGGATTTATATATCAGGGAAACCAAACGACCTCTGGCAAAGCGGATGGCACAACACAGAAGAGCTACCTCGTCAGGCCAGGACTCTGCAGTCTATTTACACCTACAGGCCAGTGGACACTCTTTCAATGATGGAGATGTACACATCCTGGACAGGGAAGAACGCTGGTTTGAGCGCGGAGTCAAGGAGGCCATTTACGTGAAAAGGGAAAGACCATCTCTGAATCGAGGAGGGGGCCTAAGGGTACACATTTTCGCCATCTTACAATGCTGTGATTGCAGCCATTCCCCAACTCTCTGTGAATGGTACTCATGGCCATTGATCAGTGGTCTTTGATCAGTGGGTTTTGGTCAGTGGTTGTTGATCAACGGTCATGAGAATTTGCATAATTATGATTAAGGAACTGACCTCCCAGCCCATTGTTCCTTCAGTGGGCTGGTTTCAGTCATTATGCAAATATACTGTTTATAAGACTGGGGAAACCTGCAGTCAGCTGAGACTGAAGAAGTCACTTGGATCAGTGACGAAAGATTTCTCCCACAAAACGCTACATCCAGATGAACAGATTCAACTTTTGGAGATCTCCTTCAGCACTTTTAGTGGACCCCGCACATCATGGCCAAACACCAGGGTAGCTGGGCTGAACCCCAAAGACTCCTGCTTCGCATCACGTATAGCAAACAATACAAAAGGGACACCTTCATTCCAGCTTTTTCCTGTGTCATGGCAATATTTACTCAACATTGCCTTGAGAGTTTGATGCCACCGCTCCAGTGCGCCTTGTGACTCTGGGTGATAAGCACTAGACACTGAATGAGAAACCCCAAGGGACTGTAAAGTCTGTTTAAAATCCCTGGACAAAAAATTGGTACCCTGATCTGTCTGTACAGTTTTCGGAAGGCCAAAGGTGGTAAAGAATTTGAGTAGTGCTTTGGTAATGCTTGCTGTAGTGATTCTCTGCAGCGGAATCGCTTCGGGGAATCGAGTGGACACACACATTATGGTTAACAAGAACTGATTCCCTGCCCGCGTCTTTGGTGAGGGGCCAACACAGTCTACCAGGATATGCTCAAATGGTTTACCGACAGCAGGTATAGGATGTAGAGGGGCGGGGGGCACCACCTGGTTCGGTTTACCCACAAGCTGGCAAGTGTGACAGGTGTTACAAAACTGCACTACATCTGCTTTCATTGCCGGCCAAAAGAAATGCTGCAGTATACAGTCATACGTTTTGGTGACACCCACATGACCTGACCATGAATGATCATGTGCTAACTGTAGCACATGCTGCCGCAGACTTGTCGGAACCACTATCTGCTGCACTGTACTCCAGTCTTCTCCAGGCCTTGGGGTCCACTTGCGCATTAATAAACCTTCCCAAATGAAAAATGTCTGCTTCTTACTCCCCTCACCACCATTATCCTGAGCTGCAGCGTGTTGAGAGGTAGTTATATTTCCCAGAGCTGATTTAGTACTATAGCTTGCTTTATGAATTTTAATAACAGATCAATTTCTGAGAAGGCCAGCTGTGAGAGACAACTAGGTCAGAGGGTGACAGGTCGCCTTAACAACAGAGGCTTAAGTTAGAGGAAGTTAAGAAACAGGAAGTTTAGTGCAGAGATGCAGAGGCATATTAATAAAATACAGGAAACCAGACAGAAAAAGCGGAACTAAGTAATATAGAAGGAGTTGTTTTTATCGAAACTATGTGTGACGTGTAAAGGACCAAAATAACACCTATATGATACACATTGTTGGTTTTTTAATGCTAGAGATCCGCAACTGGCTTTGGGCTGTGCATGTCTCTCTCTTCCGGAAGATGATTAAATAAAATAAATAAATATTTAGACTAACTGAGTCGTGTTCTCTCTATTCAGTAAAAGAATGACAAGAACCAGATTTAATAAGCGGTAAAACACTTGACTAATGATGGGTCCTCTTTTTGAGCCTTCACAAGTGCTTCCCGAGTGAGCAGAAAAGGAGCTTCAGACTCAGGACCTGGCTCAACCACACTTTGAGCCGACTCCAAGGTTCCATTATCTCTTTCATCAGTACAGGGCATTACATCCTTCTCTAGAATAGAGCCAATCACTGATCCTGACAAATCAACCCCCCCACCTTGTTGCTGGGCACGCTAACGAGTCAGAATGCTCACCGGGAACACATCCGGGTGCTGCTGGCTCAGGGCATCTAAAACAGGCTCTACAACAGGATTGTTGGTCATCTCAGGGGTAGGATAAACTTTCCCACCCGCTATGTCATTTCCCATTATAAAACCCACCCCATTAATGGGGAAAGAAGGTCGCACAGCCACTGGAAAAACAAACAAACAAATAAAAAAAACTCGCCAGCTCACTCTGTACCCAAATACGATGGAGGGGAGCAGGCACAAAACTCATCCCAACACCTCTTACAATGATGCTAGCGTCACAGTCAGACTTCTCATTAAATGCAAGCACACTAGCTAGTATGAGGGACTGTGAGCCACCAGTATCATGCAGAATGGTCACTTCATGCTCGTCCTCAGGCTTACCAGGCAGCGAAACTGTCCCCTTAAAAATGAAGGGCTTAAAACATTTATCCGGGGTCTCAGGGGTGGGGGGGCCTACTGAGAGGGGGCGTGGTTTTAATGAACCCCACCCCTTTTGGTTTACGTGAAGTTGAAACCGACTGTTTCTGTTTGTAAGCTTCACAATCTGCCATCAAGTGGCCAGACTTAACACAGAAAAAACACTTTTGGTCTGCCTTGGGACAAGACACAAGTACCTCACTCTTCGGGTACTGCGCAGCTGGCACCTCGCTAGCCTTCACTGGGGCATCGCATCGGTCATACCTACTGACACTGGTTTTATGGACAAGCGCGAACTCATCAGCCAGTATCGCAGCCTGCTGTAGCAAGGAAACCTTTTGTTCATTAATATATACTGCATAGCAGTACATATTGCATAGCAGTATATATTAATATATAATTAATAATTAATATATAATTCCTCTATCAGTATTAGTTCACGTATTGTAGCCAGGTCAGTAGCTTTGCAGGCCGCACACCACTGATCGAAACGGACACTTTTTCCCCCCTGGCGAAATCAAGATAGGACTGACTCTGTCCCCGCTGCCTATAAGCCTCTGGGACCAACTCATAAGCCAGCAGGATAGCACTTTTCAGCTTGTGATAGTCCAGGCTGTCCTCAGCTGACAACGAGGAACAAACTTCCTGAACCTTACCTACCAGCTTACATTGCAGCAAAATGGCCCATGAATCCTGTGGCCAGTGCAAGGCTGTGGCTATTCGCTCAAATGACTCGAAATAACTGTCAACCACAGTGTCGAGCAACACTGGAACCAGACGACTGTTTTTCCCTACATCAAACGGTGCGTCTGCCTGTCGAATGGAGGCAGTCGCAGGAAGGGAAGCCTGCTGGAGTTCCAACTGTCGCAACTTGACAGCTGTCTCTGCCTCCACCTTTTTCAATTCAACCTCCCTAGCCCTTGCAAGCTCTGCCTCTAAATGCCTAAGCTCCAACTCCTCCTTCAGCTGGAACCCCTCTCACGATCCTCCCTTTCCAACTGGAGACGAGCCAGGCGTACACGGAGCCTAGCATCCTGCTTTGAACCTACTGATGACTCTATGGAGAGTGGTTCGAAGTGAGGCAGTGTCATCGGCTTGTCCTCAGGCAGCCCCTGAGCAACAGGCATGGACACTGATGGAGCTACAGCTTGAGCTGGCACCTGCGGAACAGGCTGAGATGCTACACCATGCTCAGGTGGACTGGCAGACACTGGCAAGGCCACTATCCCTTTCTCCACCAAGCCAGAAACAAGAGCAGCTTTCAGCTCAGCCTTATGCAGAACTGTGGAGACACAAATGCCATAAAATGATGCCACCTCATGCAAATCCCTCTTCTTACAGGCATCCAGCTGGACAAGCGAAGGTTTTGCCTTAAACACGGCAATATCAAAGGTAGCCATTAAAAACTACAACAAAAAACTACCTGAGGCGAACAAAAATAACAAATGAGAACCACCTCCAACACACAAATCAAAGACAGGTGGGAAATGTGTGGCCACAGGGTTAACCAATAAATAAAAATACCACCGACCCTCTCCCCAGACCTACCTACTAAAATCTTAGCCTACTTAGCTTCTGGAGTGTACCAGCAGCTTTAAAGGCTAAGCATCAGGTGCACAAAGCACCGACAAGCCTACCCCCGACAGGGAACTAATCCCCACCCGGGATTACTCCAAAAATAAAAAGGCAAAATAAAAAAATGAGTGCCTGAAGGAGGAGCTTACGCTCAGCTAGACACTCCCCTGTGCTACTGGAGAGAGAGCGTAGCAGATACACTACAACTAAACAAGCGACCGGCAAAGAACACACCAAAACTCAATCGCCGTTCCTTCCATTCATCTCCCGGATGAACCCCCACATTGTTACGTCCCCACGAAGAGGTCTAGGGGTGTGAGTGTGGGGACCAGTAACAAATGTGTCCAGAAATAGAATAAAAAGGAAAACAGACAGTTGTTCTAAAATAATATAGTTTTAATACAAACAATATGGTTTTATTACAAATAACCTTAACTTAAAGAGCCGGCAACGCCGTTTTATCAATAATGCCAAAGAAACAAAGGAAACAGTCCCAACAACAAAAGAAAACCACCAAACAACTAAGGGAGGCACTTGCTACTTAACTCCTCACTACGGGGAGACACTCTTGGGGCCCACAAGCCTGTCTACTCACTAGTCGAAGGAGGCTGTCTGTCCAAAACCTAGCAGAAAAACGTGTAGAGCCACAGAGGGGAAAAACCACCTGGCTCACAGTTCATCCCCTGCTTATATAGCCTCAGAGGTGATTGCTGACTGGGCCCAGGTGGCAAATGAAGCTAATCAAAAGCAGCTGTGTCCTGGGGAGAGAGGAGAATGAGAGAGACAGAGGGGGTAGGAGTGGCAAGAGAGGAGGAGGCAGAGAGAGCGGGCAAACACCCCACCCACACACTCCCACAGCCTCAACTTGGCAAACTGATCCTTAAGGTACCTTTAAAGAATGAATCAAGTGCTGCAGTAAGATCTTTAAGAACTGAAGCGGCACCATTTCTAGTCTAATCTAAAACCAGCAGGAGGCCATTACAAACACTGATGTAAATGTTTCTACTGTGTTATAGCTGAATGGCTGTGTGGACACCACTTTCTCCAGGACTTTTTGACAGGAATCTGAGTTTGGACATATTTATTTAAGACTTGTCAAGGTTTGCACTGTTACGTGTACAAAAAAGGAAAAGCCACAGGAAAAATCCTAGTTCTGTTATTTTCTTTATCTCCAGGTACTGGGTATTTTAGGTAGGAGTCAACACTGCCATGACTCAGTACCACAGTCAGCAGGATCAATAAGTCACAACCTTTGAAGTTCTTTTTAATACCACAAAAAATGTAATTCATTGGTCAAATAATGCCTTGGAAAGCCCTTCCCTACTGTTCTAATCAATTGAAGGGACACGGAGCCACATATAGGAGACTGAAAAGTCCTGTGGGGCCCAAAAGGTCAGCATGTTGTTAGAACCAGCTTCCTGTTTTCAGACACTGATTTTATTTCTTGTGTGCAAAAATCACTGATTTCAGGCTACAAAAAATAAATATAACCCTGTTGTAGTGGTAATTATGCATGATTGCACAGTTGAAACTGAATTTTTTTGAACAGGTTCAACAACATTAGTATCTGAGTCTGAGTGTTATAAGCCTGTTCATCCTCCAATGTACAGTTTAATTAGTCAGAATTGTTTTTAGAATTATGCAACTTTTATGGCATTTTGATAGAAAAAGCTAGAAAAGTTAGATGATGTCCCCTTGCTGAAGAGCAAAGGCAGAGTGACACCACAACAAGGCAGAGCTGAAGGTGTCAGCAGTGAAGGTCTGGAGATGTATCACCACAGAAGATGCAACACGTCTCATTATGTTGTTGATTTTAAGGCTACGTCCACACTAATGCGTTTTTGTTTAAAAATGTATTGTTTTCTCTCCGTTTTGGCCTCCCCTCCACACTGAGATGGTGTTTTCGCTCATGGAAAATGCAGCATTTTGAAAACGCTCTCGAAATTGCATACATTTGAAAACGGTGCTTTCGCGTCGCAGTGTAGACAGCGAAAACAGAGACTTTCTAAAATGATGACGCATGTTTGCCATATGATGCAGTCACGTGACCAATTAAACTAAGATACTGTCAAGAGAGGAAGTATTATGTTTTGTCATTTTGATTTATTATTTTATTTTCACTTCAGATTGTTGAGTTGGGTCTATAGGTTTGGGGCTTTTGGGTGTTTGTGTATTTTTATACTGAAGTCTTCAGTGGGGGAGAAGCTGACTGCAGGCTGACAGGAAATGCGTCTGCAAGCCATGCTTTTGCAGAAGTGAAACTGTGCACCCACAGATAGACGAGACACACACACGCTTAGTTAGAGGGATCACTGATAGGGGAAAGTTCAAATTGCTTTGCTTGGGGTTACTTTTAGACTATATTAGGAGGAGCAAACATATTGGCAGATCTGAGAAGGAAAACCTGTGTTATGAAAATGATTTTAATCTTTTATACATGATTGCATTTGAGCTTATTAAAGAGCTGTGGCTCCTGGTCACGTGAAGGTCAGAAGTGTAACGGGTGAGATGTGAGAGCATTTAAGGCGAGACACACATACAGACACAAATAGTGAGAGGTCATGACACGCACGCAGTACACAGCATGCACGCGCCTCGCACGCGTACACACACACACACACACACCATAGTAGATCTATTTTGGTAAGCAAGAAGTGAAGATGTGTTTTTGCTGCAAATGCAGAATTGTGCCGACGCATTTTAGAGGAAGTGCAACAGATCTCCCACAGGGAAGCGACAGCGAAGACGAGCTGAGGGAAGCAACCGACCAAGACTATATTCTTTTTAAAACTATGTTAAAGGTTGTTGACAGAACATTTGTGGTTTTGAGTTGACGTATGCTGTATTAAATCTGCCTAGCAACAGAAAAGGGGCTGTACTATCTTAACCCTATAAAACTGTTGTCTGAATATGGTAAAGACAGTTCAATACTGATTGGGTTGTTGAGCTCACATGTGTTTATTAAAATACTGTCTAATTGCACACTGGACCGGATCTGTGGTTATTTATGGATTCCTCTCTCAACAATGAACCTTAACATTTGGGGGCTTCGTCCGGTGAGAGAGATGGAGGAACTTTGAGAGATCCGGGGTCCGTGGTAATTGGACGGGCAGACGGTAATCAGTGGTGAAAGTGAGCAGGCATTCCCGGAGCATTTAAAGGTAAGACACTGCCTGTTGAAATATATTTCCAAAAAGTGTCACATTGGGCATGTCAAATTAAAAGCCTGGTCACTGTAATTACTGGTGAATGTCTGTTTTGAGTTTGATGGGAATTTCATGAGCATGCTGGTTGAAGTAATGATAAGTGATAAGTAAAAGTACTGGGTTCAAGTCCCAAAGAAAAGGAAAAAGAATTAAAGTGAGTTCAAGTCTCACGTAGAAAGTAGGGAAATTGGTCATTTCTGTGGGTTCAAGTCCCGCTGGACATTGGATTTATCTTGTGATGGTCATTTTGTGGGTTCAAGTCCCCTATGTCCACAAAGGTAGATCTGCCTCAATCTTAATCCTGTTTTGGGCTTAGATTGTTGTTTCAAATTATTCTAAATTTTTCTAGAACGACAGCGGCGTCTGTTAAGAAGCGCATTTTCTCCTTGGTAACGCTTGCACCTGGGCAGGACGCTGACCCTTGGCCTACCCTGAAGAGTAGGGATAGTACCGTCGACAGCGGGGGAGAACTTGGGAACCTCCGAAATTGCTAGGGGTTCAAGTCCTCTATTTGTGCTTTTTTGGCTACCTGTAAATTAAGTTAGGTTTAGAAAATCTGGACAGAGCAGTTCGAGTCTGGTCTGATGAATTGGTCATAAAAACCTGAGGTTTGCCCGTTCGAGTCGGTTATGTTAAATTATCGAAATTATATAGGTTTTAAAAGGCCTAAAATCTGTGCAGTTGTAATTAAAGACGTCTGTAATATAAAAAATGAGATCTATGAGTAAGATCAGTCTCTGTGTCAGCAATGCACAGCCGGATGTGCACTGATGGTGTGTGTAAATGCAAATGAGGAGCGGTGACGCGCATGCAGAGTGTTGCTTTCAATTTCGAGAGTATGGAGCTTCATAACTGTTGTTTGCAAATATTGCTAAATGCCTGTAAGTAAGATGCTGGTTTTGCTCATTAGAATTGTATAAATACAGTTTGAATATACTAGTGTGGATGTATAGTAAGTGACTGAATTTTGATAGATGTATATATCTTGAGTAATAAATGGTGGTGTGTTTTATTTTTAGTTATGTGTGTGTGGGGAGAAGCTGTGAGGACGATGAGAGGTTTCAGTTTTCTTTTTCTTTTTTCTTTTGACTTGCTCTTTCTGATCATGGAAGGCATGTCCAAGATACTCGTATGAAAGCGTATTTTAGTGATTTTAACCGTGTGAATGCTGTCAGTATTTGATTTAAGTGACTCTGCATGATTTGTCTGAGTGAGTGTAAAATGGAAGTTTGAGAGAGAAAAGGCAGTGCGTGTGAGACGATTTAGGGCGTCTGAAAGAGGATAGAGCATTTAAAAAGTGTGTATGAAATAAAGGAGTGTGAAATATATTTCTTTTGTGATGTAAAATAGGATGTTTTAAAGTTTGAAAGTGCTTTTAATTCAAGAAATGCATGAGTGATGGTATGAGAGGTTGAGTTTATTTTTATGTTTGAAAGAGCTCTATTTAAAAGTGTGAGTGAAATGAAGGTGTATTGTTTTTAGATCAAGATTTAGTAGAATTAAAGAGGGTTTTAGACTATAAATACAAAGAGAGACAGACTCTGTAGAGAACAGGAAATAGTGAACAGGAACTTTGCATGCCCATAAAAGGAACTGAGTGTGTAAAGAAAGAACACAGAGAGACAGACGAGTCAAACTCGAGGAGATGAAGCAAAATGGAGGTTTTAAGATGAAAAATGAATATGATACTAATTGTATGCTTTTAGTGTGTTAATACAGGTGGACGCCTCTCAACTTTGGAACCTTGAGTGCAGCACCAGAACAATAGATTAATAGAATTGGGAGAAAATAAGCCAGGCTTTGGCTCGAAATTGTGCAGCTTGATCTCTCACTTTGTCTTTGACCCTGAGAAGAAGCTTAAAGGCCAGTCAATCGCCTGATGAAGACCGACAGAACATCGTGGACTTGAATACAGCAGGCAAACGGCAGTGCCACTGATCCAGTAACACTGATGACGACTGAGGACCAGCAGCAGCATGTAAGAGTAATGCAACATGTACTGTGAAAATACAGGCTGGGCAGTTGAACAGTGGGATAAAGAATTGTGGAAGAGCACTGGACATTGAGTGATATTTTGCCATGCTGGGACTTAACCTAAAAGAAAGACTGTAAAGAAACAGAGAAGAAGACAACAGCTGAGTTGAGACTGTGTTTGCTGGAGCTTTGAAGCACGAACAGGACACTGTGGATGAAAAAGAGACCGGTGAGAGATGAAGCTGGACGAGTTTAATTGCGAGAATACAGGATATGTTTGGATTGAAAATTGAAACCTGAACTCATGACTGTTTAGGGATGTCCACCACCGCATAACAAAGAGGTAAACATTAGAAAAGGTAAGAATAATGAAAGAAAATAATTGTCATTACCTTAATGAATAGAAAACACATACAAATTGTTACATGTGAGATTATTTTTGAAATGAATCAGAAGTGAGATAGTTTGAATCTAAACCTCAGTGAAAAATGCCTGAAGTAAAACTGATTATAATTTAAGATGCAAGGAAGAAACAGCTTACACGTAGAGTACATTAACATGAATACATAAAATGCAAGGAAGAACACGCTTACATGCATGGCATAATTGGTATTTCTGACCAGAGACAGAGAAATGGGTCATTTAAGCACTTGTGATAATAATGAAAATGTCTTAGTTTGTTGTTTTCAGGAGTAAAGCAGACTTGGACCAACTCTCCAGATCCAGCAGTCGGAAGAAAGTTAGAGGTTAACATCAATGGATAAGTTAAGGCAAGTTTCTGGTTGAATTGTTCACAGCATGATGTGTCCAGGAACCTGAAAAGCAAGCCCTAACACCTGGCTGAAGACCAGGAGTGCTTTTATTCAAGGTGGGAAATTAAAGTTTGGGTTAGTAATTCGGGGAAAAGAAAACTGACTGCTTAACTGGAGAATTGGGAAGGAGTCTGGGAGACTGTGAAGCCATAGATGCAAAATAACACATACACATACACACAAACAGAAGATGCATTAACCTTACAAAGACAAGCTCCTGAAGCTTAATGCATAGAGACATTGATTAAAAACCTGGCTAAGAACATAAGCATATGCAATGAAGATCAGCTTGCTACTTGTATGAGTGATAGAATGGTGTGAATGTTTAATAAAATAGACTTAAAGCTTGAAGTTGAAGTTGACTCAAAGGAGCTATGGGAATTAACAGAAGAAAAGGGACTAAAGCAGTTTTTAAAAAAAAGTGACTTAGGAGTGCTCTCGTACTGAGTGATTAAAGCAAGTGATTATTATAGAAAGAAAATGAAAATAATTCAATAATGTGATAAGGTGTAAACATGTATTTTTCTTGTCAAGTTGGCTGTTGAGCTGTGAGTCTATGAGCAGAGACACTTCCTGTGTGCGTGTGTGTTGGAGGCTTTCAGTTCAAGAGAGAGCGGTGGCTGTTGAAGATTATTTGGCGAAATATATAATGGTAAAGTATCAGGATATTTGATTACGGTGGTCAGGTCTTCTCAGAGGGGCAGATTTGGACAGGAAATTTATAATTTAAGGATGATACGTTGTTGAAATTGGTTTTTATCTTGTGCTGAATGAACACATGGCAAAGTGAGGAAGGGTGACATTGTGCAAACGGTCTTTGATCTTTTGACGAGGTTTTCGGTGTGTTGAAAGGGTGAACTTTGAGATTGTTTCTGATTTTGGAGGTTGTTGTTTTATTTCCAGAGAGGGTGTTTGATTAAGACATGGATATGTCTGAGAGGGGCCCCAAAAATTTTTGTAGTAGTGCACTCAGAAAAAACCTGTCAGGTGATTTTGTTTTGTACTTTGATGAGCTAATAATCAGCTCTCTTTTTTCATTTTTGTTCTAAGCAGGCCTGGAAGAGAGTGAACGGACGGCGCTGACAAAATTACCAAGTACGAAAATCAGGTGGGCATTACAGAATTATAATTGATTACAATCAGAGACTGATTGGCGGCAAGTCTCTGTCTAAAAATGGATTGATCGATTCAATCCAGTCAAAAGTATAGCGAACTATTTTCCTAAAAAGGAAAACGAAATAAAACAAATGATTGAGCTCATTTTGCTGATGTGGAGCATTTGATGACGCGAGAAGGCTGCAGTATCAGCAAAAAATATCATGTGTGAATGCATGTGAGTGAATGCGAGTGATGGGACCAAGAGGGGAAATAAATAAAAGGTTGACAAACAGGAGGAGTGGAAGACTTAAATCTGGGGATGCTGATTTTGGGATATTGATGTGTGCTTTGAGGTAATTATTTACTGGGGTTGGATTATGTTATTACATTATAGAATGCCAAATGCTAAGAGGGAAACATTGTTTGAGGTAACTCAAGGTACCATTAACTGAGGTAACTCATGATTAATAACTGTTCTGTTTAAGTCTATTTTGTCATGACACAGACTGGATCGTAGAGGGAGAGTATGAAATGTAAAGTACAGGTTTTGTTTTCAGGAAATTCCAATGATCCAGAGTTCGATGGAGCAGGAGTTTGAGAAGATTTGTCAGGATAATTTAATTGATTTTATTCCTTAAACACAGGTTTTCAGGGCTGGAGCAAAATACCGGAGAGGAAGATGGCTGAAGTGTTCTGAGAAATGATATGATATGACTAACCTTTTTTCCCTTGTTAATTTGTTAAGCTTGGGTGAAGCATGTTGAGTTTTTGCCACATGAGATGTGTCAAAAAGAGAGGATTTAAGATTTAATTTGTTTAATTTGAAATGGGTTTAGTATGATTTTATAACGATTGGGTTTTTTTTGATAATTTAGAGATGGTAAAATTCTTTAAATTCTTTAAAGAGAGGATTAAAATGAACTGAATTCTGTTTAGAAGATAAATTGCTGGTGTTAATAAGAAGTGGTATATAAAACTTAAAGGGAAACTGTGGGAATAAAGGATATGCTTTGGGGAAAATAGTGAACATTTTATGAGTAGAAAATGTGTGATTTCTTTTTGATTTTTAGGATAAGTTGTAACAGTGACATAATGCTAGAATGTTGTTATAATGTAAGCTTTAGAAACAGATAGTAAATAGATTTATTTCTAGGGTAGAGGAGAGCTTTTATGAGGATGTTAAAAGTCTCGCTGACTTAAATGAATCTGAGTGACATATAAAATATTGAGATAACACCTGCAGCTCTAAATTAGTCTTATTATATAAAATGCAGTTATAGAATAACAAATGCCTGTTGAAGTGACTAAGTTTTTGTTTAAAACAGAAGCAAAGGAAAAAGCTTATATATTTTGGTTAAGTCTGATAAAGTATAAATTAGAATGAGTCATTACATTAAGAGCAGCAAAATGAAATAAAATGATATATTAAAACAGGTTAAACACAGGAAATGTGAGTTTTTAAAATACAGTTAGAGTTCAGCTTTTAACAGGGGACTTTAGATGAGAGGCCCTTGCAGCAGTGACAGTTTGTGTACAGGATGTGGGTGATCAGATAAGGAACAACAGGAAACATATGACAGCAGTGCTGTAAGACTGTTAAAATGCTGTAGATTGAGATGAGTGATGTTTAAGATTATATAGGAATAAAAGTCAAAAACCAAATACGAAATTAGGTTCATGTTTTGTGTAATATTAGGTTGAATCAAGTTTGAATAAAGAGAGCACTTGAGGAACAGAGTAAGTTAGAGCATAGTAGGGAGAAGGTTTTTATCCATCACAGTTAAGGTGAATCTAGTCTTAGACTAGGATCTACTCCGTGAATTATTAGTTTCGGTCATGCTTTTATTTGTTTTGGTGACCTCTGGATGTTATCCAGAGGTCAAGAGAGGAAGTGTCAAGAGAGGAAGTATTATGTTTTGTCATTTTGATTTATTATTTTATTTTCACTTCAGATTGTTGAGTTGGGTCTATAGGTTTGGGGCTTTTGGGTGTTTTTGTATTTTTATACTGAAGTCTTCAGTGGGGGAGAAGCTGACTGCAGGCTGACAGGAAATGCGTCTGCAAGCCATGCTTTTGCAGAAGTGAAACTGTGCACCCACAGATAGACGAGACACACACACGCTTAGTTAGAGGGATCACTGATAGGGGAAAGTTCAAATTGCTTTGCTTGGTGTTACTTTTAGACTATATTAGGAGGAGCAAACATATTGGCAGATCTGAGAAGGAAAACCTGTGTTATGAAAATGATTTTAATCTTTTATACATGATTGCATTTGAGCTTATTAAAGAGCTGTGGCTCCTGGTCACGTGAAGGTCAGAAGTGTAACGGGTGAGATGTGAGAGCATTTAAGGGCGAGACACACATACAGACACAAATAGTGAGAGGTCATGACACGACGCAGTACACAGCATGCACGCGCCGCCTCGCCGCGTGCACGCACACACACATACACACCATAGTAGATCTATTTTGGTAAGCAAGAAGTGAAGATGTGTTTTTGCTGCAAATGCAGAATTGTGCCGACGTACTTAGAGGAAGTGCAACAGATCTCCCACAGGGAAGCGACAGCGAAGACGAGCTGAGGGGAAGCACCGACCCGAAGACTATGTTCTTTTAAAACTATGTTAAAGGTTGTTGACAGAACATTTGTGGTTTTGAGTTGACGTATGCTGTATTAAATCTGCCTAGCAACAGAAAAGGGGGCTGTACTATCTTAACCCTATAAAACTGTTGTCTGAATATGGTAAAGACAGTTCAATACTGATTGGGTTGTTGAGCTCACACATGTGTTTATTAAAATACTGTCTAATTGCACACTGGACCGGATCTGTGGTTATTTATGGATTCCTCTCTCAACAATGAACCTTAACAATACCGGAGGGCATTATACAGCAGTTGTTTTGATTGCTCTCAATGAGTGGAGTCTGCATGTTCTCCTTTGCCTGTGTGGGTTGTTTTCTCAGGGTTCCCTGGCTTTCTCCCACAGTCCACAGACAAACGTGACAGATCTGACAGATTATGGGGTGGCTGTAGCTCAGGAGGTAGAGCAGGAAGGTTGGTGGATTGATCCCTGGCTCCTCCAGTCTGCATGCCAAGTATCCTTGGGCAAGATACTAACCCCAAGTTGCTCTCCGATGCATCCATCGGACTGTGAATGTGTGTAAATGTTGTTAGAAAAAGCACTCGGTTTAGTGTCAGTGCTTGTGAGAATGGGTGTGATTTGGTGAATGTGGCATGTTGTATACAGCGCTTTGAGTACTCCGACAGAGTAGAAAAGCGCTATATAAGAATCAGGTCATTTACCATCTCTCTCTCTGCCCGGGGGTGTGAGGTGGGCAAATGAACGGAATCACTTCTTTAACAGGTTTGATTCATCCAGGAGGGTGTTTTCAACATCAGACTCACCCACTCCCACTGCTGCTGTTCCACCCCTGACACCTCAGCCACTTCACACCTCCTCCACACACCCTGGTCACTACTCCCCACCCCCAACCACAGTATCCAGTACACATCCAGCACACAGCTCCAGCCTGTCTCTCTCAACCATCCAGGTTAGGAGGGAACTGAAGAGGCTCACAGCCAGGAAGGCACGAGGTCCAGATGGCATCAGCTCAAGTGTCGTCAGGTCCTGCTCAGACCAACTGAGTGGGGTGATGGAGCACATCTTCAGCCTGAGCCTGAGGCTTCGGAGAGTCCCACAGCTCTGAAAAACCTCTTGTGTTGTACCAGTGCCAAAGACTCCACGTCCCAAGGACCTCAACAGCTAAAGGCCGGAGGCTCTGACATCCCACCTGATGAAGACCCTGGAGTGGTTGGTCCTGGCTCATCTTTGGACCCTGGTGAGCTCATCACTGGACCCACTTCTGTTTGCTTACCAGCCTGGCACTGGAGTGGATGATGCCGTCATTCACCTCCTACATCGTTCCCTCTCTCACCTGGAGACCGCTGGGAGCACTGTGAGAATCATGTTTTTTGATTTGTCCAGTGCCTTTAGCACCATTCTTCCCACAGTCCTAGAGGACAAGCTGGAGAATTCAGGAGTTCACAACATGGATACTGGACTGCCTCACTGACCGACCACAGTATGTGAGAACTCAGGGCTGTGTGTCGGACAGGGTCGTCTGCAGTACGGGGTTCCCACAGGGAACGATCGGGGCAATTGTGGCTCAAGAGTTGGGCGTTCGTCTTGTAATCGGAAGGTTGCCGGTTCGAGCCCCGGCTCCGACAGTCTCGGTTGTTGTGTCCTTGGGCAAGACATTTCACGCCTACTGGTGGTGGTCAGGGGGCCCGGTGGCACTAGTGTCCGGCAGCCTCGCCTCTGTCAGTGCGCCCCAGGGCGGCTGTGGCTACACTGTAGCTTGCCATCACCAGTGTGTGAATCGGTGGATGATTGTGTATAGTGTAAATTGCTTTGGGGTCCTTAGGACAAAGTAAAGCGCTATACAAATACAGACCATTTACTATTTACCAACAGTTCTGGCTCCGTTCCTCTTCACCATCTACACTGCAGACTTCTTGATGCAGGTACTGTACTCAGCTTCCGCTCCTCTCTCTTTATGGCTGCTCTTTGTTTATACCAACTTTATTGTCAGATTGGCTTTGTGACTCTGGTTTTGACTTTAAATCAGTGCAGAAGAAACTTGTTATTCAACGCCAGCAGGAGTGAAATTTGCTGATACGAGTCAAGAGGTACAAGGCAGGAGTTTGTGTGCAGCCCACTTTTTCCAGAACCATGAGGGAGCCTGGAGTGACTGGAGCCTTCCATTGTACTTCCCCCAGCTGTTACACATCATTTTAATGTTTATATGGTTAAATATGATCTGTAATCTTGAAGTCATTTTTGACCAGGATACGTGCCAGGGCTCTAGCGTGCGACCAATTTTTCAGTGGTGCGACTAAAAAAAATCTTTGGTCGCACCAGTGCGACCAACTGTTCGGGTAACAAAAGAAAAAAAAAATCTCTGCAACTCTCCGTCTGGTCAACAACAGACACACATTATGCCCCTATCGTGGACTAAACCAATCAGAGATAGTCAGGGGCGGGACCTCTCTGATCGGCCGTGGTCCAGTTGAAAGTGCAGGTGGAAGAGGGAGGTGAGTAGCTTGAATAAAGCGATATCAATTCATTAACGGATTCCACACAAAGACGTAAACACAGAGCGGACCCGACGCATCAGAATCAACTTTGTCTTTCTCGGCTTTCTCACCCCACGGCCCGAACACGGACACGCTGTCGGAGCTTAGCGATTCTCATGCGTCGGGTCCGCGCTGTGTTTCCGTCCTTTTTGCGCTAGATTCTGAGCTGCAGGTTTTGTCTCTCCAACCAAAATTTGCCGAGCCAGCAGCAAAGGAAGCAGCAAACTACACTTCACATTTGATCAATGTCGTCATGAATTCCCTCTGAGTTTTGCTGTTTTGCTTCCACCTAGATAAAAATCACACTTCATGCCCTCTCTCTCTTTCTCTGTACTTCAAGAACAGTTTCCCGTCTCAAATCTCTGTTTTCTGCATTATTCATTGGCTTATTACCCACCAGTCTACCATTGTTTACAGCGCTGTCGGCCGCTGTCTTTTTCTTTCTTTTTTTTTTTTCACTTAAATGACCTCGGACAAGAAAGCCTAATTTCTGCTGTTCAATAGTGAAGAAATTTAAACTACTTAAAATTATGCAAAATTGCAGAATATTGCAGAATATTTTTAAGGTTATCTGCTATAAACGCCAGACCAGGAAAATCTCCTTCATGTTTTTCTGTGTTTTATTCTCAGTTACTTTGACACAAAGGCATCTGCTGTGATGTTCACAATTCTGATGAAGTCTCATGTGTATCAGTACTGATAAATGATCAGAATTATAATATTTCTGACTGTCTGAGGCTAAATTGAATCGAATCAGGACTTTGAGAACCAGAATCGAATGGACTATAGAAATCAGTGATGATACCCAGCCCTAGTGAGCAGCCTAGGCCTGACAGAAGTGGATGTAGCTGTGGGTAATAAGAAAAGATGAAAAGAACTATTGATAACTTTTGTGTTAAGTTAAGGCCTGATCAATCTGAAATTCATAGCCAGCTCTGACACGGTGCCATCAATCTTTGAATGCTGAGAAACCAGCAGTGTATTCAGGAAACACATTATATGCTGCAATAAATGCACTGCCCAAGTGTCCCCTCTCCCCACTGCCTTTCAGCAGCAGGCAGCAGCAAACAGGTCGTCAGAGGAGCCAAGATGATGATTAATGTGGTGTCGCGTATATGAGATAACCGGAGACGGTTACTAAAGTAGTGACAACGCCACCTGGGGGAGGGCGCTAAAACCCCAGGAAAGATTTCTCTAGCCAATGAGAAGATTGCATTGGCTACCAAAGCCCACAGACTCGTTATTTAAAGGCAGAGGTGAGACAAAGTTAGTTTATAATTCAAAAGTTTATTAAGAGGAACTACTAAAACATAACTAAGATCAAAAAGCACCTAGGGTAGCAGGGATGAGAGAGTAAAATAATTAATTAAAACACTTTATTACCAAACAATGATTAAAACGACATACTCCCTACCACAATGCTACCCTAAAACAAGCACAATATGTTAAAAGAAGCAACTAAACAAAATGGTGGAGACCAGCCACTTGAGGAGGCAACCTACAGGGAGGAGTGCCAAGGGTGCCACCAATTACTCACCCGTGTGATTTCACAGCAAACCTCACTCACACTAAACTCTAAATGGTGCAATCTGCCTATGCCCGGTGTGTACACTCGCATGCATCGGGAGGGATTCCACCTCACGTGCCTAGCCTCTGAACAAGCGGCCGCACCTCCACTAAAGCAATAAAAGAAAAGATAAAATGTTAAACAATCAAAAGATCTACATAAAACCAACACATCCCAAATCACTATACGTTATAAAAGTAGTGCATAACAAACAAAACGGCATCTGACAAGACAGCAGCAGTATAATGCACACCTGCAACAAGAGAGGGAAACAGTAGTCAGAGTCCACCCTACTATGCCACAGTATGATAAACACAAAGGTTACACTTACCACTCTCTAAAGCAGGGGTGGGCACCGAGGGCCGGTGTCCCTGCAGGTTTTACATGTGTCCTTGAACCAACACAGCTGATTTAAATGGCTAAATTATCTCCTCAACATGTCCTGATGTTCTCCAGAGGCCTGGTAACGAACTAATCATGTGATTCAGGTGTGTTGACCCAAGGTGAGATCTAAAACCTGCAGGGACACCGGCCCTCGGGGCCTGGAATTGCCCACCCCTGCTCTAAAGGGCAATTCTAAGTAGCTTTTCCTTAAGAGATATGCAGTGTTTGACTGCCTAATGCTCGCAGCCACCATGGATTGCCACAACTGCCAAATGCCTTCTCTCAGTAGTGAAGCGCAGCTGTTTCTTATAGCCAGGTAATTGTCGGCTGAAAGGCGTGGATGTCAGTGGTGCGTTTAGGGACATCATGTAACATCCTAACCCCAGAATCTACTTCACTACAATCTACCCCGAGATTTGAATCGTCGTCCCCGACGATTGACACTCACTGCCAAGGTCTAAACAGGGTAACTGTATTAGGCACAGGTGCCTGTGAGTTCACGGCCTCTATTGCTCTACTTCCTGCTGCCTGGGGCAAATGGTGCGGATTTGGGTGCGTCCCAGCATTACCACGATTTGTCCTGCGTAAAGGGGCTATATCGTTATGAACACCAGCCATAGCTGGCAGCTGATCAGGGCAGGCCGACCCGGCGGAGGACGTTGAGGGTTCTAGCTCATCTGATCTACGAGGGCTAGGATTCTCTGGTCTTGGTTGACAATTGCTTGGGGCTGAAACAGGTTCAGAGACCAATAAAAACCACTCGCCGCCTTCCATCGGTTCTTCTACAGGGGCAGTAGTATCCATGGACCCATTTTGGTCAGGGGCCTTTAGCACTTTATACGCCAATGAACTCAAAGCACCCTTACTTTTATCACAACCTCCAAGCCCAACTTTCTTCAAATAGACCAGCTGACCTTCTCGCAGGGGAGCATCCTTTGCTTGCTGGTCGTGGCGCATCTTACGCCAATCAGCTACAGGGATTTGTTTTGGTTGGGTTTCAGGCAAATGGCCCCCACACACATTACAATGGGTTGGTGCATCCTTAGCCAAATGGCATCGCTCACACTCCTGGCACCAACGTTGGATGTCTCTATACATCCCTACCCAGTAGCACCATTGAGATACCACATCTACCGTGCTCCGAACACCCTGATGACCATGCTCCTGGCACATGTTGCAAAACTTGACCCTGAAGGGACTTGGGCAGCAATACCTGCAGTGTCTCTCCTCTCCTTGGATGACAGACCTTCCGATATAACACCCCATTCCGCCCCACTAGCCTACTCCATTGCCTGACCAACCCGAGGGCCAGCCTTGAAGTGCGACCATGCTCCTTAGCGTCAGGGCCCTGCCTCCGCCTCCAAAAGGGCAGAAACTCCCGGATCACGGGTCAGTCTCCTGCAACATACGAAGGTCAGACAATGCGCACTCCAGAGAGGGGTGAAGTGATGGTTTTGACAGCGGGGGTTACTGGTTTCCTACCAGTAACCTGCGCAACGGGTCAGGTAGTACAAACTCTGAGCCTAGGATGCCCCCACCTGAATCTCGGCTCAATGGTTCAGGGGTGGAAGTTTTCCTGCATGGAAGAACAAACGACATTACTCAAACTGGCTTGCGTTGCTGTACCAGCTGACTGCACAGGCATGACTGTGGGCTCACCAGGGCACTCTCTGGCAAAATGCCCAACCTTTTTGGCACCGTCTACAAATGACAGCCTTATTACGTGAGGCAGGATATGGTGTGGAAGCACTATTCAAAGCAGCAAGACTCTTTGCGAGCTGATTCAACTGCTCTTGCTGACTTTTAAGAATCTCTTTAACTCCCGTATTTCAGAGGCATAGGGTGCAATACCTGTGGACTACCTCTAAAAGGGACCTCCTGGACAGTGTGTTGAAAGCCCAGCGCTGGGGAACCGAGTAACTTCTATCCTCCCGCCCCTGGCATACCTCCACGCTCCCATAATATAGCCTCATGACGAACATCCATCAAGGTGGCAGTAGGGTGGCTGCGGACATACTGTTTTAATTCTCTGCGTAAGAAACAATCAAGCACATTTTCAACAAATTGGTCTCTAAGCAACACATCTTTGTTCAGCAGAACATGAGGGGACTGTTTCGCAACTCTGTCCATGAGGCACATAAGAGCATGCGAAAACTCTTGCAATGTTTCTCCTTCCTGCTGTCGTCTTGAAAAGAACTCTTCCTGCAGAGAAACATATGACTTAGTACATCCATACAGTTCCTGTAAAATAGTCAAAATCTTTTCGGGATCGTCTTTCTCCTCTGGAAGCCGATATTTAATTTCTTCTCTGGGCTCGCCTTCTAGATGATCATAGATGAAAAGGGCTTGGTCGGCTGGTGAAAGATGTCGCACCCTCAAACAGGCCTGCACCTCTTCCACCCATTCGGCAATACCTATACCAGTCTTACCGTTGAACCATGGGCACTTCTCTCCCGAGGAATATAAATCAGTCTCTCAGTCGCGGGAGCTGAGACAGCAGAATGCCCATTGGTGGATGAACCTGTAGCAGCAGCACTGGTGCCAGGTTGCTCCGATCCTCGCTCTTGCCGCATCCGCCGATTTTCTGCTTGCAGCTGAGCTACCAAGTCTCGTAGCTGTGTGAGCTCTTCCTCCATAATGAACCAGAGTATTTAAATATCACTTTATAAAAACCAGAAGTCCGTCCCGACGCTGCCACTGCTGCTGTCTTGCCGCTGCTCTACAATAACCAAACAAACCAAACAGATTTAACCCCCCAAAAACAAAACAAAACAACATGCAACAGATCTCTGCCTGAAAATATCCTGTCGACAATGCCAGATTGTGGTGTCGCGAAAATGAGAGATAACCAGAGATGGTTACTAAAGTAGTGACAACGCCACCTGGGGGAGGGCGCTACAGCCCCAGGAAAGATTTCTCTAGCCAATGAGAAGATTGCATTGGCTACCAAAGCCCACAGACTCGTTATTTAAAGGCAGAGGTGAGACAAAGTTTATAATTCCAAAGTTTATTAAGAGAAACTACTAAAACATAACTATAAGATTAAAAAGGCACCTAGGGTAGCAGGGGTAAGAGAGTAAAATAAATTAAAACCCTTTATTACCAAACGATGATTAAAATGACATACTCCCTGCCACAATGCTACCCTAAAACAAGCACAATATATTAAAAAAGAAGCAACTAAACAAAATGGTGGAGACCGGCCACTTGAGGAGGCAACCTACAGGGAGGAGTGCCCAAGGGTGCCACCAATTACTCACCCGTGTGATTTCACAGCAAACCTCACTCACACTAAACTCTAAATGGTGCAATCTGCCTATGCCCGTGTGTACACTCGCATGCATCGGGAGGGATTCCACCTCACGTGCCTAGCCTCTAAACAAGCGGCCGCACCTCCACTAAAGCAATAAAGGAAAAGATAAAACATTAAACAATCAATAAAAGATCTACATAAAACCACATCCCAAATCACTATACTTTATAAAAGTAGTGCATAACAAACAAAACGGCATCTGACAAGACAGCAGCAGTATAATGCACACCACTCTCTAAAGGGCAATTCTAAGTAGCTTTTCCTTAAGAGATATGCAGTGTTTGACTGCCTAATGCTCGCAGCCACCATGGATTGCCACAACTGCCAAATGCCTTCTCTCAGTAGTGAAGCGCAGCTGTTTCTTATAGCCAGGTAATTGTCGGCTGAAAGGCGTGGATGTCAGTGGTGCGTTTAGGGACATCATGTAACATCCTAACCCCAGAATCTACTTCACTACATTAAGTTTAACATTTTCTACAATATTGACAAAGCATTTTAAGCTCAAGTTTGTTAGTTAATAATTTAGAAATGAATATTGTCTGTATGGACTTCCCCCCAAAGAAAGTGCACATGTAAAACTGCGGTGTTAAGCGATGCGGTTGAAAAATTTGAGTGCGCCTAACTTTTGTGCCGGTACGCCTAAATTTTTAAAGTTAGGCGTACCGGTGCACCCATGTCAAAAAGTTAGTCTAGACCCCTGTCTTAAAGTACTTAAATCACTGCTGATAGTCTGGTTGTTTATATTTTCATGTTTTTGTGTCTGTAGGGCTGTTTGATGACGATTTGGACTCCTCTGGGAGATGAGGACACACCCACATCTGTTCCATACTGCAGCCATGGATGGTGTTACGGCTCTGAGTCAGCTTTGGGCCATCAGACGCACACACTGGAAAACCAGCACCTGGACTTCATGCAGGAGAGATGGCCTCAGTGATGATCGACTCTGCATCCTCTAGTTTACCTCCTAATATCTTTCTCCTTTAACACACAATTAAAATCACTCCAAAAGAGTGTAAACTTACTGAGGAAGTCACTAACTTGTGCACATTTGTACTTTTACTTGTTTTCTGAGTTATATTTAAGAAGAGTAAAGTTTAGTTCTTCTGGATTTTCCATGGAAAATTGTTTTATCACTCATCCAGGTGACTTCTCCAGTGTCACGGATGAGTGATGAATGTATCTCCCACTGGAAACCACTGTGTCCAGTTAAAGTCAGTCGACTTTTTTAAGGAGAGTTATTAGATGCTGTGCTCATGAGGACAATGGGTTTTAACTTGCAGCACAACACAAAGCTGCCATATTGGATCAACAATAAAAACACTTAATTGAGCAGAATTAAGGCAAAATGTAATATCCTCATATGATGACACATCACACATGACCCAGCATTGTTCTAAGAATGCAAACTTTCCTATTGGAAGTTTCCACAGCTGCCAGAAAGGGACAGATTTCTGGCTGGTCTTAATGAGTGGTCATTGCTCTCTCATTTTCTTTGGAATTGCTGCACGGAGGATGTAACACCCATGATAAGCACTGAGGTGTGTGTCCTTGTCAGGAATTAGCCATCCTCAGCTTCCAGGTAAGGAAAAGTGGAACGAGAAGATATTCAAATGCATCTCCTCACAGCTGCTGATGAATTCTACAAAAAACAAAGTTTGTTAAAAAACATTTGCAGCTGAATCACTGATTTATCAGTGACATCCATTTACTCAAAAATTACTGACAAGTGGATAACTAGGATATATAATATATATATATAATTTCAAAAATGTCCTGTACAAAATGGAACTTGTCAAAAGATTTCAGGATTTTGGCGTTTTTATTATTATTTTATTTTATTACTTTATCTTTTGCTCTTTATGTTTATGTTTGCTCTTTCAGTAAGTCACACTTTGTGCAGACTCCTAAATGGGAAGTTACACTCTGTACTCCACGGAAGCCTGCACGCAGCAGCTATTTTATCTCTTCCTGTATCTCTTCCCTGTATGTGCTTTTAATAAAAGACTGCTTCTTTTTGCTGCAGGGGAGAGTCTCTCTGAGAGTCCCCGTGTACACGTTAACCTGTCTGAGCGTTTTATTCTGACCTGAGTTGCATAACAGGAAAACTCCTGACAGAACTATATATGACAAATGTGGTGTGGTGCTTGTGGAATTTTTAACAAGGGCCCTACAAAACTTTACAGTAGTCATGCTGCCCAACTTTTAACAGCTAGGTGTGCAGTTCCTGCTTTAAATGCATTCACTGTTAAGATTAAGAAATCTAAGTGATAAGAGGCCAGAAATGTTTGAACTCGCTTATGAACCTACATCACTGAGGCTGTCTCTCCTGCATGAAGTCCAGGTGCTGGTTTTCCAGTGTGTGCGTCTGATGGCCCAAAGCTGACTCAGAGCCGTAACACCATCCATGGCTGCAGTATGGAACAGATGTGGGTGTGTCCTCATCTCCCAGAGGAGTCCAAATCGTCATCAAACAGCCCTACAGACACAAAAACGTGAAAATATAAACAATCAGACTATCAGCAGTGATTTAAGTACTTTAAGACCTCTGTGAAAATCATTTACAGTATATATCACAGAATTTAAGGCCTTTATAATCACAGAGCATACAGAGAAAAGTACTAAACTGAATCAATTTCAGCTTTGTTTCTCATGATGTATATTGTATTAATAATTAAATTTCATTATCTGTATCTTTACCACACATTTGCCACACAGGTATAGATACTATAGGTTCGGTGAATGCTTATATTGCACTGATTAGAATATACTGGACATTCAAAGCTAAGATTCAGCGCACTGTGTTAGAGGCTGGGATTTGATGAATTCATCATATATACAACCTTTGATCATCATTTATGTCCAGTTGAGAATGAATCTGTGCACTCACATATTAAATGAACTGAAATCAGTAGTGTGATCTCCAGTCTTGATATAAGGAATGAGAGAACTGACAGCTGTTATTTTAATCAGCCTGCCTCAGTTGTTTTAACTCTAAGTACCATAGAGTAATGTGGTAACATCTGGACTGACGAGTTTACTGTCAGCATTTTAATCGCTAGTTTAAAGGCTGTAGGTTGCAGCCATTGCTCTAACACTGTATAAATGTAACAGGGCTCAGTGCTGGTTCTAACAGTCTGAGTTGCTCCAGCTTTATTTGTGAAGAGCACAGCAGCTTACAAAACACGTAGCGAGCTCGTACAGCTGCGACGTAAAACTTTCATAAGCTAAAATGACCTTAAAATAACAGAGCTACGTGTGGTGATGCTAGCGTTAGCCATGTTAGCACGTTACCTTCAACAGGTGGTCAGACTCTGAAAACAGACACTCAGTCAGAGGTTGGGCTCTCCGTTTCGCTGCAGGGTCCCTTCATTCTTCACATATCCGTGTCGAGCTGAGTGTAAATCCCGAGGCTGAACGGCCTTTGTACAAGCACACACGCTTCGTAGCAGAGCGAAGCTATGAGCTGGAAAAATCCAAGCAGAAAAAATGTAGTGTAAATATCTAATCTAATTAATTACTTGGTGTAATATGAATCTATATCAGTAGGAAAATCTGATAAAACTTTAAAATACAGTTAGAAGTCCAAAATCTATGCCCTCCTTCATATATTCATATATCCCAAAGCCATCAAGTGGGCCATATTGGAGTCTTTGCCAGGCCGATTCTGGGCCCCGGGCCTTAAGTTTGCCAACCCTGACATACGTGCTTGAAGTACACCCACACCATCTCAAAGCTGGACGTAGATACGGTGACATCATCAGCTGGTTTCTGACGTCTCATTTTGAAGCCTCAAGATTTTCACCATCACTAATTTCAAGCAACCGGATGAACATAAATACAGCGTTAACATCGGAGTGCTGTGGTTTAAATGGTACATATCAGGAATGGGGAACGTTCGGCCCCTGGGCTGTACATGGCCGGCGAGATCATTTCAGTTGGGTCGCAAACCAATAAAATGTTTATATTTTATATATGCACTTAAAGCATGAATTTCAATTTTCAATTCAATTCAATTCAATTTTATTTATATAGCGCCAAATCACAACAACAGTCGCCTCAAGGGGCTTTATATTGTAAGGGAGACCCTACAATAATACATACAGAGAAAAACCCAACAATCATATGATCCCCTACGAGCAAGCACTTTGGCGACAGTGGGAAGGAAAAACTCCCTTTTAACAGGAAGAAACCTCCGGCAGAACCAGGCTCAGGGAGGGGCGGGGCCATCTGCTGCGACCGGTTGGGGTGAGAGAAGGAAGACAGGATAAAGACATGCTGTGGAAGAGAGACAGAGATTAAAAAGCGAGTATGATTCAGTGCAGAGAGGTCTATTAACACACAGTGAGTGAAAAAGAACGGGGTGATATGGTACTACAAGGTCATTAAGATAAGATGGGGCCTTCCAGGCCATCCAGGTCTTTATGTCTTTAAGACATCCCTGCAGTTTAACTAATTGGTGTGTGTTATCTGGCTTCATGGACAGATAGAGCTGGGTGTCATCAGCATAGCAGTGAAAATGTATGCTATGTCTTCTAATAATACTGCCTAAGGGAGGCATGTATAATTTAAACAGAATTGGTCCTAGCACTGAACCCTGTGGAACACCATAATTGACCTCAGATGTGAAGAGGACTCTCCATTTACATGAACAAATTGGAGTCTATTAGATAGATATGATACAAACCACTGCAGCGCAGTACCTGTAATACCTACAGCATGTTCTAATCGCTCTAATAGAATATTATGGTCAACAGTATCGAACATTGCACTGAGGTCTAGCAGGACAAGCACAGAGATGAGTCCACTGTCAGAGGCCATAAGAAGATCATTTGTAACCTTCACTAAAGCTGTTTCTGTGATGTGATGAGCTCTGAAACCTGACTGAAACTCTTCCAATAAGCCATTCCTCTGCAGATGATCTGTTAGCTGTTTGACAACTACTCTTTCAAGGATTTCTGATATGAAAGGAAGGTTGGAGATTGGCCTATAATTAGTTAAGACTGCTGGGTCTAGAGATGGCTTTTTAAGTAAAGGTTTAACTACAGCCAGCTTGAAGGCCTGTGGTACATAGCAGATTATTAGCGATAGGTTGATCATATTTAAGATTGAAGTATTAATTAATGGCAGGACTTCTTTGAGCAGTTTTGTTGGACAGCTGGACGGCGTCAACGCTTTAACGAGCTAACTGCGCTAACGCGTTGACGCCGCGCAGCCCCACACATGAGGTGATCTGCGCTAACTCGTTAATGGAGAATGCAGTTATGACGTTAACGTCATTTTAACGAGATTAGCGTTGACAGCACTAATTATCATTACTATTATTTTGAGTGTCAGATGAGCAGCAGAATAATGTATTGTGTAGAGAATGTCGGGAAAGCGTCCCGACTAAAGGTTGGAGCACTACTAGTATTTTCACCATTTATAACAGCGCCATAAAGTGCAAAATGAAGAGTGTGTGAAACTGCATGCTGTATCCCATACCGCGAAGTCTCCCAGCCTCCTGCTGGGTCTAGAGATGGACATGTATCTGGAAGCTTACACTAAAATCATTTCATTTTCTCAAAAATCGTCAGTGTGCCTTATGTATGACTTCTGGTTGTGCTTACTGACCATGAACCAATTTTATGTTGTACACGGTGCTCAAAAATCTGTCAAAAAATGTTTTAGCATGACTTTGGTAAGCTACAGAGCCGCACTGCTTGATGGATTATCGGAGTATTATGGCTACCGTAGTCAGGAGCCTCATGGAGTAATACGTACTGTGCTTCAACGCAATATTACTGTATTGTGTGTGTATAAGGACCACACATGGCATCTGTTTAGAGACATGTTTACGAAGCGGATTTCAAACTCAAGGCTGTCAGTCACACAGTAGAACTTGGGAACAGAGTAGCTGCGAAATCTGGCTTTGTTATTATGCTCAGAGTCTTTTTAGTTTACATTTTGACTGCAAAATTGTGAGCTTTTTGTTATGCACAAAAACAACATTGTTTTACTTTATTTATGGAGCATTATTATTTAATAAATGCTGATGTTTTAAATGTTTTACATTTCCCTCAATGTCACCTGCTCTGGTCCCTGGAAGACAATTGACTATGGTTGCAGGTGTCTCTAGCTTCACATGTCTGAGAACAGAATCGCAAATTCCCAGAGTTTGACCCCCGGCGGGTGTGTCGTCGAGTGGGGAAAAACAGTTAGACACGTGAACAGGTTGGTGGTGTACCTAGGGCTTCTGTTTAAGACTATGCTTCCTCCTCACCATCACCCAGCCGCTTGGGGACTGCCGGGGAACAGCTAGTGGGGCCTATGCTATCTTCGGCTGCACCGCCTATAGGGGCCTGGCTAGCTACGGATGAATGAAGGGTGCGAAGCCGAGTCTCCAATTCAGTAATCCTGGCCTCGAGAGATGCAAATATGCTAAATCTGTTACAAGTATCACTACTGCTAAAGGGGGCCGAGGAGTAACTAAACATCTGACACAATGAGCAGGAAGGACAGGAGGGACAGGTGAAGAGGCCATGCTGCTAGCGAGTTGGCTACAAGCTAAGGTAAGCTAAGCTAGTGAAACAGTAAATACACAGTGAAGCCGTGTCCCAAAACATAGGCTGCATCCTTCGGAGGACCCGGCCTTTGCGGTCTGCGTGGGCCGGGTCCTTTGAAGACCAAGAAGGCCGGAAGTGCGAGGCTGTGAAATGGGACGGTCTAGCCTTCAGATTTGCATCACCGCTGTGTCGATGGAGTTTAATAAACTCGGCCGTCTGCTCCTTGCTATCTAAAATATAACAGGACACTGGTGTAAACTGTCAACTGTCTCACACTTCTGTTTAATCAGTTTTCTGTTTGACATTTATTCAGCTGTGTGAAAATCCCAGAGGAACCCATCCGATGGATTAATGAAGTTTTTTTAATCTAATAATCTAATAATTTTGATCTCAGCCAAACCAATTTACTCCGGAACAAATAAAACACTGAAAAAAGCCTAACAATAAAATTTTTAAGTTATCCGAGTGACTTATATATCATGTTTAACCTGAGTAGCGACAGACAACGGGGGTCTGAAAACGATGAAGCCGGAGTCCGCTGCTCTCGCCGGCTCGAGTGACCATTGCACCCCCCCGGCTAGCTATCGAGTGGGTTGTGTGGAATTAAAGAAATTATTTTACTGCTACTATTCATAACCGTCATCATTAATCATTGCACTAATCATTATTTCATCAAAGCATTTATTGAAGCTGTTGGCATTATGTTACAATTTGTATTACAGGTGTTATCATGATCACATATTAACCTTTTCATTACAGGTCCAGTCATAATCATTTTCTACACACTTTGCATTTTGTGCTTATCTAAAGAGTTGAAGCTCAGTCAGTCAGTTGAAGGTCGAAGCTTTGTTTGGCGCCACGTCCAGACAATCTATTGTGTTAGGGACTTTGAGCTATGGAAAGAACATGCTTACAAAACACATATACCATGTTATTCATGATTATCTTTTATTCACTTATATCCTTTTTATTAAGCTTTGAGCAGTGGCATTTGATTAGAACATTTATTCAACATACCACATATATAGTTTCATTTAGGTTATTGCACACAGGAGAGTGGCCTCTGCCCTCACAGACAGAGTGCGTTTGAGGTCGAGACACACACACACACACACACACACACACACACACACACACACACACACAAACAGTAGTTAGACTCATCTTTAGGTAAGAGTTCAAATAATAAGTTTGCAAAACCTTGTAACTGAAAAATCATGTCTGCATAAGGGACAGTTTCTTCTAGGGGATAAGTGAGAGTTGGAAGATTAACGGGAAGCACGTGGCCTGGAGACGGAGAAGATGTCCTTCTTAAATGTGTCAAAAGTTGTCGATAGAACATGTGTGGTTTTGAAACTTATGTCTGTATCGTACCTTCTTGACGCATGAGGGGGCGTTCTAATACTCTGATGTTATAAAATAACTGATTGTATAGGTTTGGGGTCAGATTTACAGCTGATGTTGCAGCGTACATCTCCCACGCGCGTGTGTTCATTAAAAATCATCGTTTGACCTAACTCCTCTGGACTAGTGTTGTTTTTGTGCCCATCCTCAATATCTGAACCTGTAACAGTTGGTAAATGACGTCTCTGAAAACGTCGGCGCACTTTTGCAAATATGCGATGTCTTGATAAACCAAGCAGATATTTGAAGTTTACACAGCTACATTCTCGCCTGAAAATATGTTAAAAGTTTATTTTGTGACCCAGAAAGATTAATAAGAGTAATATTAAAACTTAGTAGCGGCCACCATTGTTGGAAACTGAAATTGGCTGGGCCGCGCTATGAATTCTGGGATATGGTGGGCCACGAAGGACACACCCGACCCATCCTTCAAATTTGGACAAATGAAGGACGCATTTGTCGGCCGCATTTGAAGGAGTCGACGAATTGGGACAGCCTTCGTCGCCTGGCTGTGATGTAATCGGCCTTCAAATGTGGCCTCCGGAGGATGCAGCCTACGTTTTGGGACACAGCTTGAGTGAATACTTTGGCTATAAATTAGGGAGTGAGTACACAGAGAGTGTGCATTGGATGAAGCACGTGAAGATTATACTATGACAAAGGAAGTTATCTAAAAGTTTTTAATTAAATTCCTATGCAGATAAGCTACTCAAAAACACCACTGTGTGTTGGAACAGGAACAGGAAGTGATACTCTACCGCAGAGAGAGCGAACAACAAGTGACAGCACCACCGAGACAAGAAAGAGATAACTGTAAGGGAACAGCTGACACTGTATTCCACTGCATCATACATCAAAGAGTCTGTGTGCACATTCCCTGAAGCTTAACACTGTGATGAAAACCATCATGTCCACCACAAACAAAAGCAGAGGGCTGAACAACCGTCAGTTCAAGGAGCTACTCAGCGAGTGTTGCACTCTATAAGTAGTTGTAAAACTTACATTTTCTGAATCATTGGAAAAATCTCTAAAGACTATTCTTATTTAATATTGTTTTATTTTTGGACACACTTCTAGTTAATTTTTGTAGTTCACTAGCTCTAGGAGGTTAGAGTTCAGACGAGTGATGTCATCAGTGAGCGCAAAGGAAAAAAACAGTGTCTGAGATGTGAGTGCGATGTTTTGCTGATGATATGCTATGCTGCCTGTAAACTCCAAACCTGAACTGAGGAGAATAAAGTTGCAAAAAGGAGAATGGAGTCATGTCTCTCTGAGGGTGCAACACGAGCTTGAGTCAGAGTATAGCCATCTGGTTTATCACTGTGAAGTGCGACGGCTGAGTTGTGCAAATATGCTTGCACGGTGAGATAAAGGGGAAACCTGTCATTGAGCTCAGTGATGGCAATTTCCTCAGTGACCTGGCCTTCATGGTGGACATCACCAAGCACATGTCAGAGCTAAACATCAAGCTGCAAGGTCCCAACCAGCTCATCAACTCTCTGCTTTCAAATGTGAAATCATTTGAAGTGAAGTTAAGGCTGTGGCAAGGACAACTGGAAAAGGGAAACACTGTATACTTTCCCACCCTGCAAGAGCAAAAGCCTGACGTTACAACTGAATATGCCAGTGAGTGTGCAAAACTCTTTCAGGCATTTGACGAGAGGTTTCAAGATGTGAAGAATATCCAAAAGGAACTGGACATGTTTTCTACGCCGTTTAATGTGCAACCATATGATGTGCCAGACACCTTCCAAATGGAAATAATTGGGCTGCAACAGAAGTACGAGCTCAAAGCTAAAAAACAGCTTCGAGCAGCATCATCATCATCACTGCCAGCTGACATCAGACACCTCGCCAAAAAGAAACAGTTCCAGCCATCTCATTAGGTGAGTCTGATGAGCAGAAATGCAGCAGTCACGAGGCTTAGTAACACAGTAGTTACAGACTTTTCTTTTTTGGATTCCTAGGTATGTGTTCGTCATAGACATTTCACTTGTGTCCAAGTGAAATGTTGATGGCATTTCTGAGGTGACTCATGTAGCGGGCAACATGACCAAAACGGCGAAGTGTTAACTCTGATGGAGATACAGGGGAGCGCACGATTCGGGGGCGTGACTACAGCGAGTACAATGGACCAATCTCAAAGTTTGTGGCGTTGAAGCCAAAATTCCAGGTGGAATTGTCACAGCATGCCAATCATTAATCAAACTAATTACAGAATCCATGGAACATTTTGCTAATGATAAAGTGCACTAGAAAAATTTGCATTTCCTGCGAAAATGCTGTGTGGATGCTGTAACGCTGAAGCGGTCTGCTGAAAATGGTTGAAAAAGATGAAAAGTTGCAAAAATTTTTATGGTGGTGAAGAAATTGAAAATTCTGCTGAAAACAGGTGAAGAAGCAGAAATTTTTGCTGAAAAGTGTTGAAAAGCCAAAAATTCTGCTAAAAAGAGGTAAAGAAGCAGAAATTTTTTGCTGAAAAGTGGTGAAAGGAGATGTTGCCCTTAGCAGGATTCGAATCTGGCCTTCCTGGTCTCAAAGCGGATACACATCTCACTGAGCTAAACTCACTCTCACAAAGAATAGGTGGAGAGACTGACAATTCTGCTGAAATGAGCAGAGGCTGCTGAGAATTGTGCTGTTAAGAGGTGAAAACGCTGAAAATTCTGCAGAAAAGAGGTAAAGAAGCACAAAGTTGCGCTGAAAAGAGATGAATCAGCAGAATTTCTGCTCAAAACAGTTTTTTTTCTGAAAACAGCTGAGATTTGTGCTGATAAGAGGTGAAAATTCTGAAAATTCTGCTGAAAAGAGGTGAATGAGCAGAATTTCTGCAGAAAAAATGGAAAGAAGCAGAACGTTGTGCTGAAAAGAGGTGAATGAGCAGAATTTCTGCTGAAAAGAGGTTTTTTTTCTGAAAACAGCAGAAAAAACTGAAAATTTTGCTAAAAGGGGTGAAAAAGCTGAAATTTGTGTTGGAAAAGAGTTTAAAAAGTGTAACTATTAACTCACAGGTGTCAAACTCCAGGCCCCGAGGGCCGGTGTCCTGCAGGTTTTAGATCTCACCCTTGGTCAACACACCTGAATCACATCATTAGTTCATTACCAGACCTCTGGAGAACTCCAAGACATGCTGAGGAGGTCATTTAGCAATTTGTATCAGCTGTGTTGGATCAAGGACACATCTAAAACCTGCAAGACACCGGCCCTCGAGGCCTGGAGTTCAACACCTGTGTGTTAACTGAAAGAAATGTTGCCATAAGTGGGATTTGAACCCGGGCCTCCCAGTCTGAGAACGGCTGCTCATCTCACTGAGCTAAAACACAGCTCAGCCCAGCGACCAGAAATAAGTGACCACATTGATAACGTGTTCCATTCATTTCAATGGGCAAAAATATTGCAAAAAAAATTCAATATCTCAAAAAGTGTGGATGCTTACAGCATCCACAAAATTATTTAAGGAAAATGTTAAACTGTGGACCCAACAATAGGTAGCACTGATGAGACTGAAGTTGAAGCAATGACAATGGTGGAAAAAAAATCTGTTTAGCTGAAAGATACATGTCCAGAGAAATAGGGGAGCGCTGCAGGGTGAAATTAGCAGGCTGTGTCAAAGAGTGAACAGAACATCGCTGAGTCAGCTGACAGCTCCATAAAATGTGTTTCCTACAGCAGCAAACAGGCTTCAAGAAGTGACAGTAATGAGAAGTTTCAAGATCTGTGGGCCAGCCGGCCTCTTGTGTAAAGTACACAGTGATGCTGAAGTCATAGAGGCGGCGGTCAATTCAGTCAGCCCAGGTTTCAGTATTTGTGACATGCCTGAGATAAAATGTGACCCCACTCCCCCTTAGTTAAAGGAAATAATGAAAGCGCATGAAAAAAACTCCTGACTTAACTCTTTGTGCTTGCATTGAGATGGCTCTCAGGTAGGGATCCATGCAGCGCTGTACCAGTGACAGTGAGGAAAGCTGCTCATCATTGGTTATGGGTCAAAAACTGCTCCAAAATCTAATTACCACCGTCATTCCTGAAAAGCAGGCAATTTATGAAAGATTTTGAGAATATATGTATTATGCCCGTCCCTTTATTTTATGATACAGGCAATAATTCATGAACCCTGCCTGTGTGAATTCTAACCAAAAGCACCTGAGAACATTCACATGATGGGATGAGTAACCAGTGTCGGGAGCACAGCGATGAAGACAAAGTGGAACGAGTTTCAAGGAAGAGGAAATAGCTTCTGACGCTCCAGGTAACTGCACACAGATAAACTGAGACATGTGTGAAGCTTACAGTGGGTCTGTGTGATGGTTTATTGGGTAGAAACAGGCTCTAAACCATGGCTGTTTTATACAATTATATTTGTATAAATATAATTTAAGTTTTACAGCTTTTCCCAGTGATAAAAACCTCCTTTATTGCCATTCATGCTACACAAAGTCATCAAGCAAATAACAATTAAATGACAGAAAAGTTTGTTTTTCACTTTTTACTACATAAATTTAAAAAATTATTTCTTACGATTTAAGTACAAAGAGCCGTGCCAACAGATTTCTGTCTTTGTCACAGCAGCTTTTTCTTTATCATGTAGAAAAACAGTTAAATATGTCACTTCTTTACCCTGACAGAAAGGAGAGTTTCGCTGGTCCAGCCCACTGAAGTTTAAAGTGGGCTGTATGTGGCCCGCCATGTAAAATGAGTCTAAATCTTCATGGTCTGAGCGATGTAGCCCACAAGAATGATTGAGGAATCAGGGCTGGACTGGGAGGAAATCGGCCCTGGAATTTTTGGTCTCGGTGGCCAATCGTGATCACTCCAAAAAAAGAAAGAAATATATGAAAAATAAAATAAAATAATATACAGTGGTGTGAAAAAGTGTCACACTTAAATGTTTCAGATCATCATATTTAAATATTACACAACAACAACACAAGTAAACACAAAATGCACTTTCTAAATCAAAGTGTTTATTATTAAGATAAATTAACTGTGGTGTGTCACAGACCAGAAGATCCTCAAAAGCCAAACTTCATGCCAGCATCCTAAGAAATTCAGAAACAAATGAATTGAGATCTGTCAGTGTGGAAAAGGTTATAAAGCCATGTCTAAAGCTATGGGACTCCACCAAACCAGAGTGAGAGCCATTATCCACAAATGGAAAACATGGAACTAGGGCTGGGCTATATCATACCGTTCACAGTAATACCGGTGTAATTTTGGGCAACGATAGAAAAATGAAATATCACGATAGAATATGGGTAAAACACGGATGCGCAGTGCCTATGTTTACATACGCACATGGCGGCGATGCAGAATGAGAAGGGCGAAAGCGGATCGTTGAATGAAACAGATGAACCAGAACTGGTTTGTAAAAATGCTGCAACTTCAGTGGTGTGGAACTGGTTTAGCTTTCGTCCGTCAGATACACAACAAAGCACTATTTTTGGTAGAGCATGCTAGCGGGCCGTCGTTATTACCTTGTTGTTTAGAAAATACGGCACACTTAAAATCAATCCTTCGATTTTTCTGAAAATCGACTTTGCCCCTTATAATCCCGTGTGCCTTATGTGTGAATTCTGGTTGTGTTTCCTGACCTCGAAACGATTTTATGTGGTACACGGCGCTCGAAAATCTGTCAGATGTTTCAGTACGACTTTGCTAAGCTATGAAGCCGCACCGCTTGATGGATTGTCGGAGCATTACGGCTATCGTAGGCAGGGGCCTCACGGAGTGATACGTACTGTGCTTCAACATAATATTACCGTATTGTGTGTGTATAAGCTCTTTTTAAGTTTGGTTGATATTATACATGGTTATGCTGAGGATATGTCAGCCAATTTCCACTGGAAATGCCTTTTGGTTAAACTGTCAGCAAGGAATTTGCATTTGCACTGTTAAATTTTTATATAACTTTAATGCACATAAAAAACAGCTGCTTGTTTAAGTGAAAATACATTGATGAGGTTTTTTGCACTAATAAAGTTGTGTAGTTGTAAAGTATTTTGTCTAGTGTCAATTATATCGTCAGTTATATCGTTATCGCAAATTTTCAAATGTATATCGTGATAAATATTTTTGGTCATATCACCCTGCTCTACATGGAACAGTGGTGAACCTTCCTAGCAGCGGCCGGCCGTCCAGCCACGACTCACCCAAGAGGTCACCAAACAGCCCAGAACAAAGAGTTGCACAACTCAGTTAACGTTCATCACAAGGGGGAAGTAACAAAGTACAAATACTTTGTACTCTACTGTACTAAAGTAGAACTTTAAGGTATCTGTACTTTACTGGAGTACTTTTTACTTTTCCTCAATACATTTTAAACAAATGTCTGTACTTTGGACTCCTTACATTTTCTCGTTACTTTTGGTTTAACAAATTTGCAGGGAGTTATTGTTTTTGTCACTCTGAGCCTTCAGTCCTCTTTAAAATAATCCAGGGGGACGTCACATACAAAGAGATGATGTGTGCAATAGTAACGCGTCCAAGTGGGCCGCTGTGTGGTTTTGTTTTTTTGGCACAGTTCTGGAATGACTGCAGGTGTCCATAAGTTGTGGTTGCTGTACTTCAGCATCTAACGAGCCCTACAGAAGACGATCAGGCATAAAGGGAGTAACATGTTGTGGCAGGTCATTTCAAATGCAATGTTTCTATCAGCTCAACAAACATCAGCAAACACACAAACTGTTTTTGTGCAGTTTGTCTCACAGTGTGTTGCTAGCTAAAGGTCCAGCTGCTGTATTTCACAGGGACAGAAAAGAGTTTGAGATAACTTCATTCAGAGATGGAGAAAGAATACAGGGCAGGACAGGAAGAGGAGAGCTTATATTTATAGGTAAGGGCTGCTCAGTGGGATCTGATGTCAATTTAAAGTTTACATGGAAGTCCACTGTCACGGTTCTGGGTCCGTTTGACCCAGTATGTTGAGTTGTTATGTTTTGGTTTTGAATGATGGATTTTTCCCTGTGATACTGGTGGTGGTGGTGATGATTATGATGATGGAAGATTATTATTTGAGTTCCATGTTTCTGTTTATTTGTGGTTAGGATTTGTGTTCTCATGTTGTGTGTGGGTTTAGTTCTAGGTGTCATTTTCTGTCTGTCTCTCAGTGTCGAGTCTGCGTCTTTGTGTAGTGTTCTGGTTTCCTGTTTTATTGTGAAGGTCTTCGTCTCATGTAAGTGTGTTCAGTTTACCTCCCTTGTCGCGTCTCATAATTACTCCCAGCTGTGTCCACCACCTGTGCGTAATCTCCCTGTGTTTCTCTGTGTGTATTTAAGTCGCGTCTTCAGTCATTGTAGTTGCTGGTCCGTCTGTGTATCCACCCTGCTTCATCTGTGTGTTTCCCTGCTGTCAACCGCCGTCTGTTTCTGCTCGCTGTTATTCATGTTCAGGTTCGTGTTCTTGTTCAGTCTCAGTAGTTTAGTTATCCCAGTTTAGTTTAGTTTTCCGTTTACCATTTCGTCCAGCTCTTCTTTTGTGTTTAATAAACCACCCTCACACCTTTACAAGTGCCTGCGTTTGGATCCTCCTTCATCTCCACACGGCTCATCTCACTCGCCGTGACATCCTCATGTTCTCATATTGTGAAACACGCTGCAAAGCAAACTAACTTTGTTATTTAAAGAACACATGAAAATCCTCTGCAGGTTAGTGCAGGATAATCAAGTTAGTTTACAGTAAAGAACTGTGTGTGACTGATGCACAATGGCTGTGGTGCTCGTGGTCTGTTACATCAAGTGTAACAGAAATGAATATGAATTTCAGCTGGTGATGCTTAAATGTAGAAAAAAGACAGTGTAAACAGTGAACTGTCAGTGTAGAGGGTGGAAATCAACAAGGACCGCTCATGAAATACCTGCTTACATCTTGTTGATTTCAGTTGTGTAAATCTACAAAGAGCCACTACAGCTGATTTTAGGGTTCCCCCACTCTAAGATGGAAACCCCTGCTGAGCAAAAGGAACAAAGGCTGGTCTCAGTTTTGCCAGAAAACATCTCGATGATCCCCGAGACTTTTGGGAAAACACTCTGTGGACTGTTGAAGTGTCTCTACTGCTCGTCTGCAGAAGTGACGAGTATCTCAGCCTTCCACACAGTTAGCCTTTCGTTCTCTTCATTCAGATTGTATCATGGACTTTAAGATCTGTTGTTTGATCTTTTCCTTCCATCTCTCCTGGTTTATTTCTCACCGATCTCACTTGCTACAGTGACTACAATAAAAACATCCCATTTGTGGAACAGCACATATGTGTCTGATGAGTGATCAGACACATATGTGCTGTTCCACAAATGGTTGCACTGCAAGTGCACTGCAAGTGTTGAGCATGCAGTGCAGAGTGTGCACTGCATGCTCAACACAAATCTCACCGCCAGAAAGGACCTCAGTCACAAAGAGAAAACCTCAACACATAATATACACAATACATAAATCAATCCCAGCTGTCATAATGTGCACCAAAAAGGGATTAATACTGTTTTTTCTCAGTCCTTACAGCGCTTTCTGAACCAGTTAATGTCTCCAACCCAGCCCTAAAGAAGTGCTCCCTGATCTTTGAAAATGAATCCACTGTGAGTGTGTGAACAAATGTCATTGTTTTTTAAGCCCCACAGATACAGTCATAGTCTAACTGTACAATGCAATGTAATCCAAATAATCCAGCACATATACAGCAGTTAAGAAAAGAGACAGAGGGGTCAGTGAGCACGGACCTTTAAAAATGCTACATTTTAGGTTTTATCTTTTGCCAGAATCACGCTCTTACTTTTCTGTATTCATGTATTTTAAGTGAAATTAAAGCTAATTATAGCTTAATGGCAAGAAAGTGAAAGTGGAATGTGCTAAAAATAGAGAATTATGCTTTTAAGTGAATCTAAATATTTTCATTCCTCTGTCTAAAAGAAGCTTCATCTCCTCTCTCTGTTTATACCAACTCTATTGTCTGATTGGCTTTTGGAGACTCAGATTTGAAGTAAATGGTAAATGGACTGTTTACATTAATTTCACTTAATGTCTCTTGCTCTTGACGAAGGCGGTCGCACTTTTCTCCTCTCCTCCTCCTCCTCTCCCTTAGCTTCCCTGCTTAGCCTCTTGTGTCCTTGTCTCAGTCTCGTGTTTTTGTATTACTTTTCCTGGAACACTCTCTCACAGTCTGTTCTCTAAAACCTAAAAGAGGAATTATGGATTTGATCAACTGGTCCCTGAATGCAATTGACAGCCTTTTCTCAACGAGAAGTCTGGGCTCGGGTGAGCCTGAGTGCTGAAGATATCTACCTATTCGCAACCATGATAACAGGGTTCTTGCTGATCGGAGCTGGCTTGGCCCTGACTTATCAAAGAATTAAGAAAGCGGAACCGGCTGTTCAAACCCCCACAAGGCTGCCCGCTGGGATTGAAACGATGGGACGAGGCGTGAGTTTCTCAAAATGGGCTCAATGAGTGCAGCACGGATAAGATCTTGGAGAAGCTTACGGCTGCCGTGAATACTCAGAATAAGACCTCTGAGTGCAAACTGGATTACATCTTGGAGGGGCTCACTTGGAATAACACTCTGAGCGCAAATTGGATCACATCTTGGAGAAGCGCACTGCGGTCGTGAGTTCTCAGAATCGGCTCTTTGAGCACAAGAATGACAACATCAGAGAGCGTAAGGTTGATAACATCATGAAGAAGCTCACGGCTCTCCAACGGGAGATTGAGAGACCAGTGTTGGACTGTTAGAACAGCTTTGAAATTCATATGAGTTGTTCGCGCTAAAGTAAAAATCACCATCACTTCATGTGGATACCCCTTCGGCGCCAGCTGCGGTCTCAAGACTGGAGCTGAACAAAAACACGCCGATAACAGACTGTGCTTAGACTGTTTCTTCCTATCCTACACAAGGCCACCTGGGTTGGCTGGAAGACTGTTTACTTAGCCTGGCAGGGCAAAGGACACTGTCTCAGCTGAACTCTGGACAAATACACACACACGCACACAGACATATATACACATGCAGATGTACACTCATCCCCCCTCCCCCCTCCAAACGCCTTCGACGCTTATTCCCTTCCGATGCTGACGGTGGATCAAGGAGACCAGCGCTTATGCTGCAGGCCCAGATGTACTGTCTACGTTGGCTGTCTCTCACGCTTTACCCACCCCCGTTGCTTGTCATGTGTTTCTTTGGTGTATTAAGAGTTTTTTCATGTGCTATGTGCAGAGGTGTTTTTTTTCTGTTCTCAAACTGATCTCCTGTTGGAGCTCAGTCTGGGGAGTTATTTTTTCTCCTTATCTTTCCTCATGTGGTGCATTTTCCATTGTTATACCTCTCTGACCTGTCTTCCCCATGTGATGTTTTTGTGGCTGTATCCCAATTCAGGGTCTGCAGCCTTAAAGGCCGCATTTTGAGGCCGATTACGTCACTGCGACGCGCCGAAGGCTGTCCCAATTCAAAGGCTGCTCGAAATGCGGCCCTCAAATGCGTCCTTCATTTCCCTGAATTTTAAGGCTGTGGCTGTGTAGACTTCGTGGCCCCACATATCCCACAATTCATAGCGTGGCAGTCGGTGTGGATAATTTTGCCGCAGACGGCAGACACGGAGCGGCCGAAGAGTAAACTGTTTAAAGTAAGTACTGAATATTATGCCACTTATTTATGTTCAAATGTTTAATAATAAAGAACATTAAAACATTACTGTTGGCCACATGTCGGCAAAGTTATGTGACATTAGCGATGTTTGTACTTTCAGCGTTTACTTGGTTTTAAAGCCTTTACTTTAAAATATACGCCGTTCAATAGTTGACCTTAATATTACAGAGAATGTGATGATTTTATGCATGATTAAAGTCAGTCATATATCCACAAACACAACAAGCTGAAAGTCAGTGATGCTGCTCGGTTTGCAGTCCTGAATATCACAGCACAAGCAGGATTCACTGCACTGTTAATGTTAGCTATGTTATATTGCTGCCTCTGTTCGGTGGTGTAGAGCCAAACGGACTTTAACGTGCGTTTGAACGAGCTGACGGTTCACTCGTTAAGCTGAAAGAAAGATGCTTTAATCACAGGAGTCACACATGTGTCCACTGGACCATCTGGGAACTCTTCTTGTTTAGCACTCGTAATAACACAAACACTAAATCCTCCTTCTCTTGTGCTGTTTTGTAGCAGTGTATACACCTGAGACTGTCACCTGTCTGTCTGTCCTGCACTCTCTCTCTGTTTCTTTCTCTCTGATTGTGGAATAAAAGTATGAACATGTATTTATAAGTTACACTTGTGTTTGAATCCTGCAGCTTATCACACATTTGATTTCCATGTGTGACAACTGCAAGTGTCCAGAGTGAGGACAGACTGAGGGACCCACTGCTGCACATCATCTGTGAGGCTTTGCACCCTGATGATCCACCAGGACAAACTCAGCAGTGTGTGAGGAAGAGGAGGAGGAAGAGCCAGCAGCAGCTGACAGATGGAGAGAATAGACACTGTTCCCTGTTTGTGAAGGACTGCTAGGAAAGTTTAACATCACTAATTGTCTGTCCTGAATCAGTCTTATTAGGTAATGTTGAAATAATGTTATCATCCCAGTGTTTTCAGTGTGGGAGAAAGTACTCAGGGCCTTCAAGTTACACACTATGAAAGGCAGCAACAAGTTTAATATTCAGAAACCTAAAGTATGTATCAGCAGCAGAATGGAGCTAACAATAAATGTTTGTTTCAGTTCTATGAAGCTTTGAGTATTTTGGATTAGTAGTACTGCTGTGTTTGTTGCATCATATTGCTGTAATTGTTTATATGCTTTATATATTCTGAGGTAAGTTGATCTATAGTGTTACATCATATTCTATAAGGATGTTATGTGTTTGTATACTTTCTGCCCAGTTTGACCCATTTAGCAGAAGTCAGCCTGTTTAAGGCTCTGATATCTATTCTGTATGACTTAAAGCAGTTATGACATGGTATGATTTTATCACCCAATAAAGGAATTGTCACGGTCCTGGGTCGGTTCGACCCAGCATTTTGTGTTTCTTATGTTTTGGTTTAGTTTTGCATTAGTTCTTCTCTGGTGATACTGTTTTGATTATAAATATATTCTGTTTCTTTAGCTATATGATGATGATGATGATGATTATTTCTGGTTTAGGTTTCGTTATCGTGCCCTCATGTTTAGTTTAGGTTGCCTGTGCTTAGTCTTCTCTGCCTGTCCCTCTGCCTGTCCATGATGCCTGCTTATGAGTCTGCGTCTGTGTCTCTGTCTGTCGTGTGCTTCCTGTTTTATTTTGTAGGTCTGTGTCCTATGTCAGTGCATTCAGCTTTGTGCTCTCCCTGTCTCGTCAGTGTAATCAGCGTCAGCCGTGTCTCCCAGCTGTTTCCTCTTCGCTCCGTTCACCTCTTGTATTTAGTGTCTGTGTCTTCCCCTACTCGGTGTCGCGTCGTTAACGTCTTCTGCCCTCACTCCCTGTGTGTTCTGTTCACCGTCATGCCAGTCTAGTTGTTTTTCAGTATAGTTAGTTTTCTGTTCGGTAACCCCTGCAATAAAGCTGTTTGTTCGGAATTCACTTTCGCTTCCGTGAGTCCTGCATCTTGGGTCCTTCCTCTCTGCCTGCCTGCACACAGCCGAGACATGACAGGAATATTTCATATATCAGTCTACTCTGCATTCTATCAGCAACAGTTATCACAGCTCGTACATTTGCTTTTTACACATATATGTAAACATTGAGCCAAATTTAGTAATGCCAACATACTGAAGGAACAACATTTGTCTCTTTTATATAATACACCTATATATACACTGTCAAAGATACCTGTCTTTGAGTGAAGATTTAAGGAGATAGGAAATATAAATAACTGCAACTTGAATCTTTACTGAAGCTCAGTATTTGACACAGAGTTCACTCACATGTGCTGTACCAGTGTACCTGCACATGTGATGTGACAATAAAAGTGATTTGACTTGAGACTTCAAACTCACTGCTGTAATAACTAATAATGATTAATATAATAACTATAATATTGGCCATATCATATTTACACTGACTTTAGTCTCATGAACAACATTAACTAATTGTTATTTACTAGCTAATCTTATATGACTGTTCAGTACAGATATGAAGGCCAACAATCACGTTTTACAGTCCTGTGGTCTCAGCCTCAGATACTTATTAAATCACACAAAGCTCGTGTAGAAACAAACAAATGTTCTCCTTCATTTCTGTCAACCACACGTTTCCAGCTATCATGGTTGCTAGGCAACCTGGGCAGCGCCACGGAGGCTAGATCGTCCCATTTCACAAGCCTCGCACGTCCGGCCTTAGCCGTCTTTGAGTACGCGGCCCTTGAGGACCGTTGAGGCTGCGTACTTTAAGGCTGCAGACCCTGAATTGGGATACAGCCCGTGTAATGTATGTATGGTTGGAGGGTAAGATGGCGCCGCCATTGCGTGCAATAAGTCGGCAGCCTTAACATGAAATTTCCCCTTGTGGGACTAATAAAGTTATCTTATATAGCGCTTTTCTACTCTCCCGGAGTACTCAAAGCGCTCTATACAACATGCCTCATTCACCCATTCACACAAGCACTTCTAAACTCAAGTGCAAACTAAACTACATTCACACACATTCATACTCCGATGAACGCATCAGAGGGCAACTTGGGGTTAGTATCTTGCCCAAGGATATTTGGCATGCAGACTGGGGAAGCCAAGGACCAAACCACCAACCTTCTGATCAGTAGCTGATCTGCTCTACCACCTGAGCCACAGCCACCCCCCTAAGCCAAACAGAAAAATCGATATTGTTTTCACTGAATGTTTTCAAAAAGTAAATATTTTTCAAACATTCGTTTCCAGTTTCTGTCTTTCCATGTGTTGTCCCTTAATCTGAACTGGAACCAAATGAAGCAGAGTGTAATCACCTCCTACGAGCCATCCTGTCACAGTGAGTGGAAGCTACAGTATAATATATTGGCTCTTTGTGATTTACAATGTGAGCTATTCATGGTGGCCTAAAACAAACTGTGTGCATGCTCTTGTTGTTAAAGGGAATCATCCTGCAAAACCACAAGTCAGCGTCACCTCTGTTTCCTGGTTGTCCAAAGTAAACAGTCATGAAAAGATCAATTCATACAGAAGTGAAGTGCAGTGGAAGCAGCAGGATCACTCATGGACGCACAAGTTCGTTTGTTTTGTGGAACCACAAGGGAGCCTGGAGTGGCTGGAGCCCCGCTGGATCACCAGTAGGAAGGGAAAAAAAACAACCATGTGGAACATTTTTGTAGAATTGTTGCAAATTTTCCAGCACACACTGGATGTAATGAGAATGTAGTTTCTTGCAATGTGTACTCAGATATTTATGCTATACTTATGCAAGAATGCTGTTTGTTGACTTCAGCTCAGTATTCAGTACAGTTATTCCCTCCAAGCTGATCACCAAGCTTGTGGATCTTGGAATCAGCAACTCCATCTGTAACTGGATCATGGACTTTCTGACCAACAGACCCCAGTATGTTAGGTCAGGCCATAACAGCTCTACCACCATCACATCCAACACTGGCACTCCACAGGGCTGTGTGCTGAGCCCGTTCCTCTATGACTACAGACCTAGGTACGGATCCAACTCCATCATCAAGTCTGCAGATGACACCACAGTGACTGTCTCATCAGTGACAACGATGAGTCTGCTACAGGGAAGAGGTAAAGCACCTAGCTGTGTGGTGCTGACAATAATCTGCTTCTGAATACCAGCAAAACCAAAGAGCTCATTGTGGACTTCAGGAGAGAGAAGAGAGATACCCATGTCCCCATCAACATAAATGGCACAGCTATTGGACAGGTTTCCAGCTTCAAGGTCTTGGGGACCCACATCTCTGAGAATCTGACCTGGTCAACTAACACCTCCAGCCTGGTCAAGAAGGCCCATCAGTGCCTCTTTTTCTTGGGGACACGGAAGAAGAACCACCTGTCTACTGATATATTGGTTAACTTCTACCGCTGTGCGATAGAGAGCATCCTGACCAACTGTGTCACATTCTGGTGTGGGAATTGCTCTGTTGCTGACTGCAAGGCACTGCAGCTGGTGGTGAAAACTGCCCAACGCATCACAGGGACTCCACTTCCTGCCATTGAGGATGTCCACAAGAAGAGATGTCTATGCCGAGCATGCATCATTCTCAGAAACTCCTCTCATCCTGCCAATAAACTCTTCCAGCTCCTGTCCTCCAGAAGGCATTACAGGAGCCTTCAGACTAAAACCAGCAGGTTTAGGAACAGCTTCTTCCCCACAGGTGTCATCCTACTGATCTCAGCCCCTGCTGAGCCTTTCCATCCACACTCACTGAACCCTTCTACACTCCTCCTCCCAGTGACCATGATCATTTCATTCTCAACATTCACCATTTGCTCACATTGGTTGCTGCTATAGTTTTAGGACACTGACAGAGTATAGTCTCTGTTATAGTGCCTACACTGTTCACTATTATAGTCTGTTCAGAGAGCTACGCTTCCACTGCTGTAGATATATTCATAGCACTCTGTAGATCTGTTTACCTCACACCGATACATCTGTATATATGTAGCACATCTGTATATTTGTTCATAGTACACCTGTATATCTGCCCGTCAGTACAGCAATATAGAACATCTGTATGCTATACATTTGTCTGTAGTTCAGCTTTATATTTGGTCTCTCTGTTCATAACTATTTCACCATTTATACTATCCTTATCTGTATATATCAGTACATCTGTATACCTGCTCTCTACTTGTATATCATCTGCTCTTATTGCACTTACTGGTTTGATGCAAACTGTATTTTGTTACCCTGTATTTAGACATGTGTAATGACAGTAAAATTGAATTCTAAATGCTATCCTAAACATTTAAACAAAAGCAGCTACACAGCTCCAGGAGAAGTTTTTAGAAGTGATTTTTCGAAGATCAGTAAAGAGAGCATGGAGACAGATGGAGGATGCCAAGTCCACTGAATCTACCCGCGTCCTGTTTCCACCTAATCTTTCCAGTGCTTTACTATACTCCCCCGCCTCTGTTCGGTGGTGTCGAGCCAAACGAACTTTAACGTGTGTTTGAACGAGCTGACGGTTCACTCATTAAGCTGAAAGAAAGATGCTTTAATCACAGGAGTCACACATGTGTCCACTGGACCATCTGGGAACTCTTCTTGTTTAGCACTCGTAATAACACAAACACTAAATCCTCCTTCTCTTGTGCTGTTTAGTAGCAGTGCACACACCTGAGACTGTCACCTGTCTGTCTGTCCTGCACTCTATATATCCTTCAACGCACATATTAAACAAATATGTAAGACTGCTTTCTTCCATTTGCGCAACATCTCTAAAATTAGAAATATCCTGTCTCAGAGTGATGCTGAAAAACTAGTTCATGCATTCTTACTTTACTTCCAGTCTAGACTACTGTAATTCATTATTATCAGGATGTCCTAAAAACTCGCTGAAAAATCTTCAGCTAATCCAAAATGCTGCAGCAAGAGTACTGACAGGGACTAGAAAGAGAGAGCATATTTCTCCTGTTTTGGCTTCCCTTCATTGGCTTCCTGTTAAATCCAGAATTGAATTTAAAATCCTGCTCCTCACATACAAGGTCTTGAATAATCAGGCCCCATCTTATCTTAATGACCTTGTAGTACCATATCACCCTATTAGAGCACTTCACTCTCACACTGCAGGCCTACTTGTTGTTCCTAGAGTATTTAAAAGTAGAATGGGAGGTAGAGCCTTCAGTTTTCAGGCCCCTCTTCTGTGGAACCAGCTTCCAGTTTGGATTCAGGAGACAGACACTATCTCTACTTTCAAGATTAGGCTTAAAACTTTCCTTTTTGCTAAAGCATATAGTTAGGGCTGGACCAGGTGACCCTGAATCCTCCCTTAGTTATGCTGCAATAGAAGGACGGAAATATACTTGCTTTTTAACCTCACGTTGACACCAGCAAGCATAAAGCAACAAGCTGTGTCTTGGGGACGTACTTGCTTGCTCACTGCATGTACTACTGGAGAGTTCCACTAGGGGGAGGAGTAGGCCTACAAAGTACAGAACTCAGACTCATGCCAAAACAAACATGACAACAGTAAAGGAGATGATCAGCTGTTTCAGATTACGACAGAAAAAGACGGCAGCAGTGTTGTTGAAGGTATGTAAGACCATATTTACCACTATTGTTGCTTGTTTTCCTAATGCTTTTGCCGCCATGTACCAAATATCCCCTTTTGCTTAAGAAAATTACAAAAATAGTAATGCACAGTGGCTTAAACAAGTAACTTTAATCTGATTACCTGTATGGAAATAGGAACGCGTTAGATTAGTCTTTACGGAAAAAGTGGTCATATTAGGAGTAATGCGCTACTAAACAACGCGTTACCAGCATCACTGATGCTCACCAGTAATCCATACTCTTGCCATTACCTGTATTGGTTTTTCGATTTTCAGGGCCAGATTGGGTTTTTTCATAGCCTGTGTTCTTGCCACAGCCTGGTGCTTTCTCTGTTCCTGAGTTTTGTTCATTAATTCCTGTACAATGGCTCTCATCAGCAGCTGTGTGGGTTTTGGCTCTGCACCATGAATAATGACAATGTCTATGTGATACACTCTGTATATAAAAAATATGGTATATGTAGATCTAATTATTTTCCCACCTGCAAAAACTTCATCTCACACTCCTGGGCCCTCATTTATCAAACGTTCATAGAAACTGTCCTATATTCTATCCTACAAATCAAATTTAGAATGTCCGTACGAACAGTCAAAAGTCTGATTTATGAAATGTGCGGTGGCCACTCGTACGCAAACTCCTCCACAATCGTGTGTTGATAAATCCCACTTGTGCGTACCCAATTAACCATATTTGGTAACAACACATCATCTGTCACATGCATTAAGTCCTTGCGTTCTTCCTTAAAATAATGGTCAAGAGAGCAAAAAAAGGAATTTCAGTGACACAGAGATCGAGGAGAAACATAAGTGGGGAAATAAAAAAGTATTCATGATGAACAGACTTAAAAAAAATGTCAGTTAAAGCAAATTCATTTCACCACCGATAGTTTTTGCCATCAGCGGTTTCTCTACTTAATTCTCCCAGCATGCAGCCATTATATTTCTGCTGCAGAGCATACACATAAAAAATGGTATATGTAGATCTAATCTCTGCTTTTATTTTGGTGCTACAGTCCCAGACCCAACCTGGGTCCTTTTAGCCCCTCTTTATTAACCTCCTGGATACGCGCCTACTCAGCACCACTGAACGTTAAGGAATAATCACTTATTAATCATTCTAAAAACTCGTAGGAGTCTCTGTGTCAGGAGGGAGTGAGAACGTATTTTTTTCTTAGTTTGGTCGAAGTGCAGCATTGAGTCTGTTGATTTTGATGCTGTAACGTTGGTTTCTGCACGAACAAAAGCACAACCGGCCTTGATCCGCTGCTGAAGTTACCATTGCGCAGCTGAAATAAAAGGAAACTAGATTTGAGAAGGGTTGAAAGAGTTTTTATTCCTAAATAACTCGGACAATTTAAAAAATAATTGAAACTACAGCTTCTGTCAGTCACATAAGACTTCTGAAAACTTGCATCACTAATTACAGCTGATTGTTTTCCTCATAGACATACGAATCATGTAGGTGACCTATTTTGGATTGAAAACTGTGAATTTTTCAAGTGAAGAAACTGTAACTTGTATTTAAAATGTAACATGTTTTATTGTCCATCCCGCTCACATAAGAAAAAGGGATTGTACATGATATGCGACGCCGTCAGATACTAAACTAATTGTGTGGATGCTGATTAAGCATCCACACTATTGAGTTCCTGTTTCTCTTTATTCTTTATTATTATTATCATTATTATTATTATTGTGTGGATGCTGATTAAGCATCCACACTATTGAGTTCCTGTTTCTCTTTATTGTGTGGATGCCTCATAGGCATTCACACTATTGAGTTCCTGTTTCTCTTTATTCTTTATTAAGTGTGCCTATGCCAAGAGGCACACTTATTACTATTCGTCGGATTTATTATTCTTATTATTATTAAGTGTGCCTATGCCAAGAGGCACACTTATTTCTATTCGTCAGATTTATCCTACATATTATTATTCCTCAGTTTCTGCCTGAAATTTTGCAGCGTAACTCACCCCGCAGTTTTGAGACAAGCTTCATATATGTTATATCATTTTGTGCGGCTGGATCAGGAATGGTGTGCTATGACTTTTGGTGTTTATTACTTCTATAGTTTTTAAAATATTAATATTTTAATACAAGTTTTTGCCCATTGAAATGAATGGGAAGGTTTTGGAAGGTTTCATTTGTGGTGTGTTGGCTCCATCTTTTGGTCCCATTGAAACAGATTTCAAACTTCATTTGTGGTGTGTTGGCTCTCTCTAGTGGTATGCTGGGAGTGGTATGGCCTGTCTACCCTTATTTGGATTACCGTAATGACGACAATATCAACGGCGCACAGCGTCGCTGCTTTCAGGAACCATTGGAAGTTTTAAGGTTGCGCGAACCATTGAATACTTACGGTAAGCGAAAGGGTGTATGCTTGGTGGAAAACTCCATATCCCACAATTCATAGCACGCCTCTACCGAGTGAAACAATGGCGGCCACCACTTCCTTTTATATATTGCTTTTATTAGTGTTTCTAGGTCACAAAATAAACTTTTAAGATATTTTCAGGCGAGAATGTAGCTGTGTAAACTTCAAATATCTGCTTGTTTTATTGCTTTTGCCAGGGGGGCAGGTAGGGCATTAACAGGGAAAGGGGGCCACAAAGATATACTTTTCTTTCTTACTCTCATATAAAATATTTATTTATTTTATTAAATAGTTATCTGAATCTTACAACCAAAGTTTGTATAATAATACACAAGACTGGCTGTAGACCATTGTTATTCATTCAGAACACTGTGTAAAAATAACAAAAAGTGGATGCAAACATGCATAAATATTTATTTTACGTGTTTGATGTGTGTGGCGGGGCGTGGTCTGCAGTGCCGCTGCAGGGGAAGTGGAGCCACCTGAGCAGCATCTGCAATCACGACTCTCGGGCGTAGTCTGTGCTCTCTCGGCTGTTTTTAAGGTGTGTGTTGGGCTGTAAGTTGAAAAGCTACAGCCGGCTGTGTGGGTAAACCAACCATGTGTGAAAAGTGGTCCATAACGTAATGCTTCAAAGCGTGTTCGTGCAAACATTGTCGGGTCTGCCGTGGTACAATGGGACTTCTGCTCATGAACCTCTGTGCAGAGCGTCTGCAAATCGGGGCTGTACGAAGTCACCTCATCTTTACACAAAACTGTAAGCTGTCATCTGTGAGGCGCGAGCGGTGTTTTTTTTTTTTTGTTTTTTTTTACCATAGTTCGTGGTGGAGAATGGCTGCTCTGGTGAGTTTTGCTCTCTGTAGCCATATGAATGGCAAACTACACTGATTAGCAGCGGCATAGGCACACTTAAAATTTCTTCCGAAATTTTCGCTTTCTAGTCCTTTCTTTATTCTTGTTGCTTCCGTACGTTTTTTGCACCTTTACTACGTCCTCAGTTTTGTGCTATTTTCACCGTTCAAATTTTACAGTATTCTGCTATTTCTGCTCTTTCCGGCTATATCTTTTGGTATTTATTACTGTTATACTTTTAAAATATTAAGCTTTTTTCCTTTTTTTTGTCCCATTGAAATGAATGGGAAACTTCCACAATTCTGCTAAAACTTGCTTGTTTTTGAAACTTAACTACTTTCTCATACTTTCACATAGAAACTCCATTCAAAATTTAAAATGTTCTCAAATTATTGGGCCTTTCATGTGTGATCCAGCTTTTTCATATGTGTTACCGTTTTAATTTAATGCCTCTTTAAGTTTTCAGTTGCAGCTTTGTGATTTTTCAGAAAATACATGCGTTGTTATGGTTGCTATGCAATTAACTAACGGTGTGTTCACACCAAACGCGATAGACACGAGTGAAAACGCCCCAGACGCCCCTAATTTGACGTGTGCACATTTGCACCTCAACGCGTGTCCAACACAGATCCATCGCGCCTCAAAATTGCATATTTTGACGTGCGTGAACCGGAAATGTGGGAGGAAAGTGGGAGGAAGTTGTGCCAGACGGTATCTTTCCAAGATGGCAGCTGTCGAGCTAATGCTTGAAGAGAGAGTCTCCCTTCTCTATTTACTGTGGAGAGCAGAGCAGCAGCTTAAAAGACGTCCTCACCGTACCTGGGTCCATCAGGTCCTCCAGAGGCGTGAGCAGTTTGGTGAGTTTCACCATTTGCTCCCGGAGCTGCGCCTGGATGACGGCTGTTTCCAGCAATACCACCGTCTTTCACTCGGCCAGTTTGAGGACCTGCTGTCCCACGTCGGTCCCAGAATCGCCCGCCTAGACACCAACTACAGGCGCTCAATCCCACCTGCAGAGCGCCTGTCCATCTGCCTGAGGTTAGTAAAAGTGTTTAATACAGTAGTCCTTTATTGATCCCTGTGCTAATATATGCTAAACTATCCGTTTATACACTGCTAACATGGATGTGCTATGCTAACAGTGAATGCCGTCGGTGTTTACTGATAGCAAACTGTGGTATTGAGACAACTGTTTATAATATTTCTAGTGATACTCGAAAGGTCTCAGCAAGTCCCGATTTAATTCGATTTATGCTGTTATCAGTGTTTGCAATGATAGCATGGCTGTGGTGTCTATCAGTGTATGCTCTCAGTGTTTTCTGATATCAAACTGTGGTATGAGGACCACTGGGTTAACCTTTGTTGTGATACTCACTCCTTTTTTTTTTTATTTAGACCTGGTTTAATGCTGGTATAGTTGAATATTTGTATATAATCCCCGCAGACTGTTTTAGATATTATCTAATATACATTATGTAATTATCCTTATAATTACAAAATGTTTTATGTAAGATTTATGTTTTTTAATTTAAATCTGACATCACAAAAGTGTTTTGGAATTGGGATAATGTATTTGTAACTGCAGTACACATAATACTAATTTTAAACAATTTTGTCCAGGTTCCTTGCCACTGGGAACTCCTTCAGGACCATCGCATTCAGTTTTCAAGTTGAAGTTGATGTGTCCACGGTGAGCCAGATCATCCCCCAGGTAGCGACAGCCATCTGGGACTGTCTAGTGGATGATTTCATTGCTGTGCCTTCAACTGCAGACTGGCGGTCCATTGCAGAGGGATTCCAGGAGCGCTGGAACTTCCCTCTCTGCTGTGGCGCTCTGGATGGGAAGCACGTCCAGACGAAGGCACCCCCAACTCAGGATCCATGTTCCACAACTACATGGGAACTTTTTCCATTGTTCTCCTTGCGGTTGTGGATGCAAGGTATCGCCTCGCTGTTATTGATGTTGGGGGTGCGGGAGGACCAGAGACGGTGGTATTCTGGCCAAGTCCACCTTTGGTCAGGCTCTTCAGGCTGGGACTCTCCATCTGCCTCCTGACCAGCCTCTACCTGGTGGAGAACACCGTGGAGCGAAGTCCCACGTCTTTGTAGCTGATGAAGCGTTCCCGCTGCGGCGTGAGCTCATGAGGCCTTTCGCTGGATGCCTCCTCCCTTTAGAGAAGAGGATCTTTAACTATCGCCTTTCCAGGGCCCGGATGATAGTGGAGGGTGCCTTCGGTGTCCTCTCCTCACACTGGAGGTTGTATCGGCGCTCCATGGAGCTCCGTCCTGAAATTGCGGAGAAGTGTGTGAAGGCACTTCTCGGCGCCCACTTCTTGGCGGAGGGAGCTGTGTCTTGGAAACCAAAGGAGTAGCCTGTTTGAAGTCCGAGTGACTTTCCCACAACGGCTCTTTTAAGAGCCACCCACAAACCTCTAAAGAGTGTTGCTGCCTTTTTAAATTTTTCTTAATAAATGGAGCTCTACTCCAAAATAAACTAACCTCTCTTTACTCTCTTAAATAACTTGTCCTCACTATGTTCCTATATACAGTGTGATGCAAAAGTTTGGGCAACCTTATTAATAGTCATTATTTTCCTGTATGAATCGCTGTTACAATAAAAAATGTCACTTGCATATAACATATAGGAGACACACACATTGATATACACTAAATATTCATTTCATTTCCCTTTTTTTGTGTTGCCAATTTATGCACCTGCTTGATTTTGTTTAAACAGTTATTGCACACTTTCTGTAAATCCAGTGAACTTCATTTCACTTCTCAAATATCACTGTGTGTGTCTCTTATATGATATATTTAACTGACAATTTTTATTGTAACAACCAACGATTTGTACAGGAAAATAATGACTTTTAACAAGGTTGCCCAAACTTTTGCATCCCACTGTATTAGTATATTTTGTCATTAGTATAATATGAAATAAATTCTACATGTGTCAAGTCGGGTGCGAATATTTGCTGTGTAGTAGAACAGAGACATTAGTCATTACAAATGTTTATTGGAAAAAATATATAAATTCACTAACAAAAACATTAAACATAAATACATAAAATTTAACTATTTACAGAGAGACAGGAATAAAAAGGACCCAGCTTGGAGTGGAAGAGCCTCAGGGAGAAGGAGGAGAAAAATAAGAACATTGTTTCTGCCCTGGAGAGCCTGCTGCCTCATCAGAAAACTACTGATCATTAGGGTCCAATGTTTCCAAATTTAACACAGCTGTGCTGTTTTCAAAAACTAATTTATACATTTGAAATTTCACGAATTCTCGTGTCTGAGGCGGCATGCTCTCCAGAGCAGGAACAAGACCAAGGAGGAAATGCTCCATTGGAGACTGGCGTGGCCTTTTCAGGGACTCCAGGATGGCCAGCTCCACCGCCGATGGACCGTCCTGGGACCTGTCCCTCAACCGCCTTTGAGCTGTCCTCCTCTGTGGGCCTGTAAAACACAGCACAAAACAACACAAAGTAATGAGAAGGCTGATACTAGATTTTCATTTTCAAAATTGAAAAAAACAGGATATAATCAGATTGGTTGTAGAGATTTAGTAAAGGTGATCACAGGGGAATCCAAGCGAGTAAAAAGCTATCAGTGCTTGATGTACATACCTGTGGGTGCAGCAGCAGGAGTGGAGGGACCAGGGACTGGGGAGCCAGAAGAAGCAACTCTGCTGCAGAATCAGTTGACTCTATCAAGACAATATTAAATGTTAACAGGTTGAAAACAATAGTCATAGAGAAATTATATACAGTGGTCTCTCATTTATTGCAGCACATGAACAGTAGTCGCAGTTCTCACAAGTTGATTCTCAAAGTGCAAACATTTGTCGATTTTAAAACGTAAAAGTATTATGCCGTGCTTTTTCTCCGTCTGCGGCGCCACTTTTGTGCACCTTTTTCCCTCGCGGTGCAGGTGTGTATTTCTGAATGAGGGTCATAGTTATGAGTGTTTTTGTGCTGTTTTTTCTATTGGACGTGATAGTTATCAAAACCAAACATGATAAGTTTGGCAAGCGCAGGAGACACGACACGGAGGAGATTTGTCAATCAGGCTGCAGAATGCAATGCGCATTGCTGAAAGCTGTATGGTGCAATAAAAAAAAAAATCAGCGAAAAGGCGAGGCAGTGATGGATGAACAGCGGGACCACTGTATACTGTTTATTAATAAACAAAATATATTCCTATATGACAACACGCATAAATTAACTGCCTACATTAATTCATTGTAAACATACCTTCTGACTGACACTCCCCTGCTACCTCTCCGGCTGTCCCTGGTCATCGGGGACGTTCTCCACGGTCCGCACCATATTGCCGCTAGTCTCCCAGCAGGGGTGAGGAAGGGTCCAGAAACCCCATGACCATGAAGAACTTCCATCGCTTCCCGATCCCGCTGCAGACCCTCCTCTTCTCCTTCTCTGTCCTCTTCTCCTTATTATACGTGTCCCTGAGGCTCTTCCACTTTCTCCTGCAGATGTCCTCTGAATAAACACATTATCTTGTTAGCGGAAAGGTATTTGTACATCAATGGGAAAATAGCGGGACAGTAGGCGGGCTTGCTAGCTTTTGCGCGGCTTCATCGGGTCAGTCTGAAAATTCAAAAGAAGAATGAATGAACTTACCAGGTTGCCCGATCTCCTCACTTATGTGCCTCCAAGCTAGGTACTTTTTATTCCTGTCTCGGTAGAAGTAGCAGCTGGCATCATACAGCTCTGGGTGATTAGCCACGGCAGTGATGAGCTTTTCCTCCATACTGAATGAAGAATGAAGGGCTTTGGCTGGATCTGCCCCTTTGACCTAGGTCAGAGCCACATCACCAGGCTCCTTATTGGTTGTCGCGGCGTGATTTGACGCTGGAGTTCAGATTTTTCCAACTCGAGCGGTAGACGCGAAACACGCGTATGCACAAAATGCAACACAAAAACTGACGCATGTGGTTTTATTCGCGAGCCAAACGCGCCAGACGCGGTACACTGACGCCCATTTCACGCGTTGTCGCGAGGCAAATCTGCTTCCGAATTTTCACGGGACCCGCAATCGCGTGTCATCGCGCTTTTTCCATTGACTTTACATGTAAACCTGACGCTCTGGCCGCCTCTATCGCGTTCGGTGTGAACACACCGTAAGAGTGGACACTGGTCTTTTCTGAATTTTCTCTTCATGTCCGAACAACTTCTTGCTACTCGCTCAATTTCCACTCAACCCCCACAAATTATACATGAAAACGTAGGTATTTTTGCTGGCTTTCAGAAAATGTCACTATCATTGTTGTGGGAGTTAGAGATTGTTTGCAAATCTCCTCAGAGCAACACAAAGTCTGAAAACTCTCCATAGACAGTCAATGGAGAGTTTGTTCAAAATCACTGCTGGATTTCTCATATGAGACACATTTTTGAATCGTCATATCTCCTTAACGAAGCAAAGTTAAGACATGAGGCTTGTGCCAATATATCTTCAGACACTCCTGACGCTCACAATTCAAGATTTTTTTTCTCACCTATTGCTGTTCTGCCATGAATTACGTTTGTTTGAGGGTAGGAAATTTGTCCCTTGCTCACATTTTTTCAGATTTCAAACTCTGGAAATGAGGCACTTTTTTCTCTCGTCATATCTTTTTGATGGATTTCAACAGAGCCCTGAAAATTTCCATGACTGTTCACCCAACCCTGCTGTTGAAAGAATGATTTTGATGCTCCATACAGATTTAGAGTTATAAAACGTTGTTTGAGGGCAAATCAAGGCAGTTTTTGCTTCGCCTCTACTCAGTTACAGTGTGTTAAAAGTCATATATCTTTAGTAATTGATATTTTAATTATGAATTATGAACACCTGAAGATTCCCCCATCTCTTCTGAACAAAGCAGTGTCAGAATAACCGTTCTAGCCCCTATGGTTAGAAAATTATGGACATTTGTTCAAGGAAATCCTCAATGTCAGAAATACACACCTGATTACAGCAGGTGCAGCTAATTTGACTGACCTAGATATACCAAAGCCACTCTCTTAACAGCCCCTGTTCCCTTTACGCTCTGTGTATGTGTGTGTGTATCAATATTTCTCCTATGTTAAAGTGTTACTGGTAAATCATAGTATTTCAGCCAAATCATAGCATTTGGGGTAAAACAGTATTGGTGCCAATTCATAGTATTTCTGCTCATAGTATTTCAGCCAAATCAAAGTATTTCTGCTACATCTTAGTATTTCTGCTCAATCATAGTATTTCAGCTAAATCATAGTATTAAAGCCAAATCTTACCATTTGTGCTAAAACATAGTATTTGTAACACATCATAATATTACTACTATGTTGTAGTATTTTTGCTAAATCATTGTATTTCTGCTAAATTATAGTATTTTTGCAAAAATATAGTGTTTGTGCAAAATCATAGTACTTCTGCAAAATCATAGTATTTATAATAAAACATAGTATTTCTACTAAATCATAGTATTCCTGCCAAATCATAGTATTTGTGCCAAATCCTGTTATTTTTGCCAAATCATGGTATTTGTGCTGAAAAACAGTATTTGTGCCAAATCATAATATATCTGTTATGTTATAGTATTAGAAAGAAAGAAGAAAAGAAAGTGTACTTTATTGATCCCCGTGGGGAAATTCCTCTCTGCATTTAACCCATTCACTCAGTGAAGCAGTGGTCAGCCTTTGGGCGCCCGGGGAGCAGTGTGTAGGGATGGTACCTTGCTCAGGGGTACCTCAGGGTAGCTGTTCAGGGGAATCGAACCCCCGACCTTCCGATCATGGGGCCACCACTCTACCTACTGAGCTAAATTGCGAAATTGTAGTATTTGTTCAAAAACATAGTATTTCAACAAAATCGCAGTATTTCTGCAACGTTCTAGTATTTGAGCTAAATCATAGAACAGGGGTGGGCAAACTTTTTGATTCGTGGGCCACATTGAGTTCTAACATTTGACAAAGGGACCAGAACAGGAGCAGATAGATGGCATGCTTTGAAAACATCACCTCATTGGGGGAAAAATACACATCTTGGGATATGGAGAAAACATGTGCTTTAATTTCCAATGAAAATGAAGAAAAGCATTACAATAAAATCTCTGACTTCAAAATGAGTCTTTAAACACTGAAAATCAAATAAATGAACATTTTATTTTAAAGCACTGAAAGTTCTGTTATCCTTCAGGATATCACCATCACTCTCCTGAGTCTTTTTTTTTTTTTCAAAAATGGTAGGAGATGCAGATATACTTGTCCTGTTCCTTTTATTCAATTTGTTTCCCTGGTGCCAAAAGTCAAGAACAACCAGTGCAAGAACAAAACAGTTGCAGCAAGTCAGTCTGTGAAGCGTTATATTTGATCTGCGCGCACTGTTTATTTTAACAACGTACGTATCACGGAGACACACACATTTTAATGGGAGCAGTGTTGTTGGTCTCCTTTTTTAGCCAGCGCATCAAAGTCTGGAGTTAGTTTTGTTGTGGTGAGTCTCAGGATGGATCTGAGGTGTAGGTCTGTTAACTTGGATCTGTGGCTGGCTTTGTTGATGTTCATGACGCTGAATGTCTGTTCACACATGAAGGTAGAGCCGAACAAAGCCAACATCATCTGCGCTTTTTGCCTTAGATTTGGAAACGCGGCATCATTGAGTGAAGCATAGAAGTCATTTAGTTTCAGAGAGCTGAACTTCTCTTTTAAGGCAGGGTCGGACTGAAGGTTGATGAGTTCGAGCTGAAGCTCCTCTGGAGCTGTTTCGGGGTCTTGTGACAGAGGAAAGGCCACCAATTGAAGTGATTTGTCAATTTTATCGAAATCCAAAAACCGACGGCAGAATTCTCCGTGCAGTGCATCCCGTGACTCACTGTATTTCTTTACTTTTGCTCCGGCCTCTTTCAGCATGGCTAGTGTAGGAAAATGAGTGAATGACTTGTTCAAAATCTGCCTGGAGAATAAAGCCAGCTTGGATTTGAAGGCTTTCACGTTTGTGCGCATGTCATGCACAAACTGCTCCTTCCCCTGCAGTTTCACGTTGAGCTCATTCAAGTGTGAAAATACATCTGTAGCAAACGCAAAGTCACACATCCAGCTCTTGTTGCTCAGCTCAGGAAATTCATCAGTCTTCCCCTGCCACTCCAAAAACACGCCAATCTCCTCTTTGAGCTCCCACACTCGTTGAAACACTTTGCCCAAACTCAACCAGCGGACACGGGAGTGATAAAGCAGGTCCTGGTGAGCCGCATCAGTTTCCTCCAGGAACGCAATGAACTGACGGTGCTGAAGTCCCCGTGCGCGTATGAAGTTGACGAGTTTCACCACAGGATTCACAACATGATTCAGCTGTAACACCAATTTACATAGAGATTCCTGGTGGATGATGCAGTGGAGGAAAATGACATCCTGGTCAGGGTTTTCATCTTTCACTTTATTCTGGATTCTCCTCAGCAGGCCAACGTTTTTTCCCGTTAAATTCGGAGATCCATCTGTGGTGACGTTAATAAGCTTACTCCAGGGAAGCTTCATGTTTTCGATGGCAGCAGACACCCGTTCAAACAACTCCTCTCCCTGTGTTTGTCCTTTCAGAGACTCCATTGTCAAAAACTCCTCCATTATTTCAAAAGTTTCATTGATTCCTCGGATAAAAATGAGGAGCTGAGCAGTGTCTTTGACATCGTTGCTTTCATCCAGTGCTAAAGAATAAAAAGTGAATGATTTCGCCTTTTTGTTTAATATGCTGGTGATATCTTCATCTATTAGTTCTACACGGCGAGTCACTGTCCGCCGTGATAAACTGATTTTCTCAAATTTGTCTTTCGTCTCC